>NC_056726.1:758186968-758436968 GCF_019279795.1 Protopterus annectens | reverse complement strand
TATAAGTGTCTGAGATTCTGTAGACATACACAGCTGTGAATATATATCACACATATAGTTATCTGTATGTGGGGTGCATACAAACATCTGGTCCACACTCTTGCAACTCTCTTTTCTTCACAGCTGAACTGTTCTGCCTTGTTGCAACACAGACAGGTGTTACTAACTACATAGCTTTACAGTCAATTAACGTTACAGCACAGGACAGGTCTATGTCCTATTCAGTGTGGTGGGCATCTGTATCTGCACCATTCAAGAATTATTCAGATTGGCAGATGTGTAATGTGACTGGAATGATGTTAGGGCCAAAGGAGGTATGGATATTTGAAAATAGCCCTACAATGACAAATTACTCACAACTCTGATGTCTTAAGTTAGAGCTAGATGATATATTCTCTCAAGTAGTGCTCAATAATAATGTTACCACTAACATTTCCACTATGCTCTTGGAAGAAGGGTTGTATTTTATTTGTGGTAGAAAGGCATATAAATGGTTACCAGGGAATTGGTCTGGTAGCTGTTTCTTAGGTTATTTATTCCCAGCTATCCGACATGTATCTGCCTTACCTCAAGGAAAAATTCGGAACGTTCGAGAGGTCAAGAAGCCTACCAATCCGGTAGGTCAAGTTGATGCTTCATGGATCTATCATCATGATTTAACTCATGCTGGCACTTAAGGACTATCCCATATGGAATTGGGTGATGACGTCATATCATGGGCTGGTATAATTCCAGCATACGGAGCAGTGAAATCAATTTGGGAACTGAGAAAGCTATCCAAATTGCTTTAAGTATTAAGCAATGCTACAGTTTCTGCCTTGGAACTAGTGACTGATGAACTGACTGCTATGAGAGCTGTAGTGCTCCAAAATCGTATGGCTCTCGACTTCACCCTAGCGGTGAAAGGAGGAACTTGCGCTTTAATCCAGGAGGAGTGCTGTACATTTATTCCCAACAATCAGCACAAAATTGAAAGCCATCTTGAACTGATTCAAAGAGTTTACAAACTCTCTGAGGCCAAACAGGCCGATAGTTCAACATGGGCATGGTTAACTAACCTGTTCTCAGTTTGGGGAGGTGGACTGTTGAAGTTGATTTTATTAACTGCAGTATTAGCAATTGTTGCTTTTCTTGTTATATTTTTAATCAAAGCACTGATCTTGAAATTGATGTCTTCAAAAACTGTGAAAAAGGTGCTTAAGTTTTATATGCCTGCAACTATGAATGTAGACAATGACATGACAATGTTTACCAATGATGAAAATACCAGTAACATGGTAATGTTAGATTTGGGACAAATTTATGATAGGTTAAGTGGTGATGCTTACACAGCATCAAATGAGGGATTGTAGAATATGAACAGCCAAAGCATGTGTTTGAAGGAATTGAGTACATGACAGTCTGCATGTATTAAGATGTACTGTGTACTACGAACTTTGAATGAACTGTGAGTAGTGGAAAATTACTGAAAAACAAGAGTCTGATTGAAAGCAGGAAATGTGCCTTATATAGAAGTATATCCGATTTTCTTTCTCTGCCCAGAGATATAATGATGTGAACTGCTTTATGCTTATGGGTAAATCATTGATTGGTTAATTGTTTTGTATAATGATCTAATTGGTTCATTTTATATTTTTGTACCATCAGTAATATTCACAGTATATAAGCTAGTGCATTTCTTTGTTCTGGGAGTCTCTCTGGTGCTTTTCCATGAGGCTCCCACACATGTGTACTGTAGTTAATAAATATCACTGAAAGAGAGAAAGAACTGTATGTGTCTTCATTCTCAAGGTAATGTGTAACTTAACACATGTGAACACAGACTAAAATTAGGGGGGTATATATGGTGACAGATTGTAGATAAGCATATTATACAGCTATGGCAGTTGAGCATGCTATGCTACACATTAACATGACTGCCCTGCAGGTGTTGTGTTCTGACACCCATGTGTCTATAAAACGAAAAGCTAGCAGCAAAAACACCAAAGCAACCCTTCCACTGCTCAAAGAACCAGTCGATGAAGGAACATTGTAAAGAATTTTACTGCTCTTGTCTTAAAACCTTTTAAAACTTGCTGTTCAGCACAATACTTTGACCAATTGATGAAAAACAACAACAGTTTGACTCAAGTGCTTTCGCTTGGTCCCATTGCCAAGCTTTATCAAGATGAAATGTCAGTAAAAATAAAGCTATATATATATAAAATTCATTGGCCACCATGTGATAGCTATACTAATTAAGCTTTATAGCTATACATTTGGTTTCTAGCCTGTTTTTCATCCACATACCACTGTTATACAATTCAATAATATTGACATACATAAAATATAAAACTTTATACTAAAATTCATTAAATCAAATTATCTATATGTTACCATTAAATTAATTCATTAAATATCTTAAAATGTACCAAATTGTATAGATACATATATAAAAACTTATTGCAAACATAAAACCATACATTTCTTATATATATATATATATATATATATATATATATATATATATATATATAATATACATTGAATATATGAATGCTTATATGAATGCTAAAATATATTGAGAATATATATTTTCAATTGACTTAATACATGTTTTCTAAACTGTCATTTACTAATCTAGTACCTACAAAAATTATTTGAAATCGATGTGTTATGAAATTTATAAATATATTAATTTATTAATCTACTGTACTAAAAACATGTTTTATTCAAATGGTTAAACATTCATGTATGATGACATCACTTTACTTGTAAGTCATAATCTGGCCATTCTTAGTTTAAGGACACTTTTTATATTTATATTATCATTTAGACCGGGACTTGTGGCAGCATCCAGTTTGAGCTGCCACAAAAGTTCCTTATATTCTAAACGCGTTTCCCAGTCTCCCCCTCTACTATCCATTTGCACCTGTTCCAACACGATGAACTTTATAAACATCTCCGGACATGAAATTGAGTGTTTATAAAAGGCATTTGTATCTTTTTTTCTGGAAACTTCATACATATGCTCATAAATTCTCTTTCTCAGAGACCTTTCTGTTTTGCCAACATAAAAACTAAAACACTTGGTACAATGTCCCAAGTAAACTATTCCTTGCATTGCACAATTCGCGTGAATGTTGGCTTTGAGACAAAAATTCCTAGAAGGAATATATAAGGAATCACTATTCAAAATGTATGTGCATTGCTTACAACTTCCACATTTATAGGTGCCTTTTTTCCAATTCTTATTGTTACTAATTCTTTCTTGTGGTTGAAATTTCTCAAATAGTTCCTTTATATTAGTGTCCCTACGTCTAGTGAACTTGGGATACCTCAGAATGTGTTTACTTAGTTCTTCGTGTCCTGTTAAAACCGGCCAAAATTTACTAATAACCTCTTCAATTTGTTGTGAATCACTTGAATAAGTATGTATATAGTTGTTAGAAAAAGCAGCATTGTTAGTTTCACTGGATTTTGCTTCTACGGTCTGGCCCAAGCCTAATAAAGGGGAGTACTTGCTCTCTCTATGTTCTGAAACTTCTTTACTTATCACATCTATCAAACCCTCAGGGTAACCCCTTTCTAAAAACATGTTTTTTATTACCAACAATTCTTCCATAAAATGTTCTAGGGTACTTGACATTCTTGATGCCCTTACCATTTGCCCTTTAACTATGCCTTTCTTTTGATAGTAAGGGTGACCACTTGTGTAGTGCAAGTAGGTATTAGAAAAAGTTGATTTTCTATACAATTTAGATGTAAACCTGTTGTTAACACAATCCTTAGAGATTGTGACATCCAAATAATTCATTTTTTCATCACTCATGGCATAGGTAAATGACAAAAAATTGGTCATAGAGTTGATGTAGTCAAAAAATTCCAAAACTTGTTCCTCGGTACCGGTCCAAAATATGCTTATGTCATCTAAAAACCTGGTGTAATGCTTAATGTATTCCTTCCATTGAGTGGAAAAAATCAAATCCTGTTCCCATCTATGTAATATTATATTAGCATACATAGAGGCACATGGTGCACCCATTGCCACCCCCTTCTTTTGTCTATATGTTTCTCCATTAAAAAACATGAAATTATTTTTTAATATAATTTCCATGAATTCTACTAATAAATTTATAGTATTAGTTGACAAAACTGATTCTTTAACTAGTGTTTCATTGAACCACTCTAGTCCCTGCTCATGGGGAATACTTGGGAACAAGTCCACAACGTCGATGGTTATTAGTAATAAATCTACTTGGAAAAATTCTCTCTGTATACTTCTTAAAAAATCCCAAGAATCTTTACATATATATTGCAATGTTGTAGCAAAACTTTTTAGCCTAAAGTCAACAAACTTGCCTATAGGTTGTAAGATCCCTCCTTTACCTGACACTATCGGCCTAAACTTTAGTGGTTCAAGACCTTTATGTGTCTTCAGAATTCCAAAAATTATTGGGATTTTGGGTTTGTTAACATTCAGATAATTGTAGACCTCTTCATTTATGAAACTTTGTAGTAGATAATCCATTAAGGTGTATTTAATTTTGGAATAAGCCAGGTTCACTTCATTTCTGGATACCAACTCATATTTTTCAGAATCTTGTAATAAATCAAACAAATACATTTCATAATCTTGCATGTACGTCAGAACTAACCCCCCTCCTTTATCTGGCTTCATGGTTCTGCATTTTTCTTTTCTTAGAAGCTGTATTAATGACATCTCTTCTGGCTTCATATTCACCGGAACCCTTTCCGATTTTTTACAAGTGATCTTTCTTATTTCCTTACTGACCATCTCTTCAAATACTTTTAAACATGGGTTGGTTGGGGGGGTTAAAGGTACTAGACCTAGTTAATGTAGTTTTATTGTGGGGCTGTCCATTAAAATTTAAAATCAAATTTATCTGCCTTACAAACAGTTTCAAGTCTATTAAAGCTTCTGATAATTCAGTGGGATAGGCTGGAATGAAGTGGAGACCTTTTGTAAATAAATCAAAAAATTATTTTTTAATCTCTATTTCTGTAAAATTATATATCATGAAATTCTTGTCCTTAACTAATTTGTACTTTTTACCTTCTTCACTTTCATATAGGCTTATCCCATCAGGACCAATGTAATCCAAAAAACTGTTATTGTCCATCCCTGAATCTAAGTCTTTCTCCATTTCTGTTGCTGGTAATTCTCCCCCCTCCCCATGAACCTGTCCTGGGGAAAGTGAAAATCCTGATGCGTATTTTTTCTACTTTTTTCTGCTATTCTTTCACTCCTTCTCAATGGTTCAGTAGGAAGTTCTACATGGTCATTTCTGTATGTATTGGCTTGGGCTCGATTCCTATTATAGTCTTCATTTCGTTTGTTTCTCATTACCACAGGGTAAGCTAACCCTTCCTTATATTCATTTAAATCCCTTTCTAACTTGTTGATTTTCCTATTTAAAATTTTTAAACAGTACTGGTCCACTTCATTGAATACATTATCATAACTCTTTTTGACAGACAAAAAAACAGAATTGTTAATTAATTTCTCATTCATAACATTCAAATCCTTCAGAAGATTATTGGCCTTAACTTTATATTCTTCAACCATAGCTTCTAACACCTGCAAACCAGCTCTATTGAAAATATTACACAACTTGTCATAGTATGTTGTACCTGGTTGCACGTTGTTTGTAAATTTAAAACAACGCAAACCCTTAGGTACTCGTTCAACATTTACACATTCTTTAAGGTAATTAATTTCCAATTGATTACTTTTTAATCTTTCTTTTAAAGTGTTGAACTGCTGTTCAATGTCAGTTTGATCAATTTGTACAGTACCTTGCTTAAACCAAAACTGTTTGTCTGTCCAGACATTAAAGTTGAATAGATTACTCTGGACCACAGATTCGAATGGACGCTGCCCACGCAATACTTCCACAGGGTTATTATCCACTTGTTGTAATGAAGAAGGACCTTTGCTAGTGTTATTTTGAATTCTTTTTTGAGCGACTATTACTTCTGGCATTGTGCGCGTTTTTCTCTGTTCAAAAGACTGTTCCTGATTACCGGGGATAGGACAGGAAGTCCCGCCTTTATTACCTCTTAGCGTCTCATTTAATTGGGTTAAAAGGTCTAACACTTTGTTGAATTCTGCTCGTGTCACAGGGGCATCCTCGCCTTCAGTTCCAAGTAACAGTGGCGTGTGGAGAAAGTCCTCCAATACTGTTTCTTCAGCCATGGACAGTGAAAACCAACAAAATGAAAAACTAGCAGCAAAAACACCAAAGCAACCCTTCCACTGCTCAAAGAACCAGTTGATGAAGGAACGTTGTAAAGAATTTTATTGCTCTTGTCTTAAAACCTTTTAAAACTTGCTGTTCAGCACAATACTTTGACCAATTGATGAAAAACAACAACAGTTTGAATCAAGCGCTTTCGCTTGGTCCCATTGCCAAGCTTTATCAAGATGAAATGTCAGTAAAAATAAAGCTATATATATAAAATTCATTGACCACCATGTGATAGCTATACTAATTAAGCTTTAAAGCTATACATTTGGTTTCTAACCTAACTGTTTTTCATCCACATACCACTGTTGTACAATTCAATAATATTGACATACATAAAATATAAAACTTTATACTAAAATTCATTAAATCAAATTATCTATATGTTACCATTAAATTAATTCATTAAATATCTTAAAATGTACCAAATTGTATAGATACATATATAAAAACTTATTGCAAACATAAAACCATAAATTTCTTATATATATATATATATATATATATATATATATATATATATATATATATATATGTATAATATACATTGAATAAATGTAATATACATTGAACCCATGTGTCTATCATGACAGTATTAATACCACCACCAGCCACTGGCCACAGTAATGTACAGAACACAGATATCATGGGTCACATCTTTGTCATTCACTGCTGATCTGCACAGTTGACAGGTATGTTCCACTGCCCACATGGACAGACAGTATTGTCCAGAGCAGTTGTTTAGCAGAACACCATTACAGAAACAACTACTGATGGCACATATAAATAATTTCACATTATAAATCCTATTATTCTATACCAAATACCACAAGCAAGTAAATACATTTATGTTTCACATACCTTATATGTTTTTTTTTCAGATGTAACAAATCCCTGAGCTTTGTTATTTGTTTTTAATTTTTTATGTTTTTTTTTTTTTTTAATTTTCTTTTTCTCTCTCTCTCTGTCTCTTCAGTAGAGTGATTGAGCTGGTATGACTAGATTGCAGCAAGCTTTTGTAGGTATTGCACATGATCAGGTGATGGGCTCTGCACCACTCAGTGTCCACCAGTTGCTAATTGCATGCAGCCTACTGTGTAGTACTTCGGATAACCACTGTCATGGCAAACCAGTACTATAAATTGCTGACTTCTGTGGGCGTTGTCCCTTCACCTTTCTAGTATGGAGGACATCCTTCCTGTTTGTGGCCAGCAGTGTTACAGACAGCAGGTAGCAATACCTCTTACAGCTGGCCAAATATACATTTGGGTAAGATTCCAGACCTACAGACAGCAGAGTAGTGTTGTTATGTGCATTGTATCTTGCTGATCTTATAGGGTTTCTGTGTACATGGTAGTTTAGCATGGAATGTAGTCTGTCTGCATAGCTCTCAACTGTGGGTTTAGCCGTATGATAGCCAGAGGACTGCCTGTTAGGTTTTGTCTGTGGACCACACAGGTCTTGCCCCAGATATGTCAGTGGCATTCTGTCTGTTGATTGCTATCACTATTTGTAGTTCGGTGTTGTATTCCTGCATAAGGGCATGTTGCAACAAATCCTGTAACACCAGCAATTTCCAGGGTGTGTAACAGCAATAATGCAAATATGGCCCTGTGTTCCTTCCTCTGTCCTCCACATATATGCCAGTCTTTGTCCTGCTGTGATACAGTAAGGGGTTGTTAGGTAATGGCCTATCATTATTTACTGCTAGCATTACTGCTATCATCCCAGTCATGCCATGGACTCCCACAACAACTGTTGGGCAAGTTCCATATATATGGGGGCAACAGCTGGACAACACATATGTGCCCTTACATTCCAGAGGTCAGTGTGTGGTACACAGTGTTCCTTTCCCTTGTACAGCCTTTTATGGGGGGGGTGTTTAATGCCATTAACCTAGGCTGTGACATATTTTCAGGGATATGTGTTAAGACACATTGAGGTGTATGACTGTATACTTTCATACGTTCCTCCATGGGAACAGTGGTGGGCTACAGCTTACAGTGTTACACAAAGTTCAGTCAATCAGTGTGATAGTGAGATGTTAGGTTAAGCAATGTTATGTCTGAGATACTGTGACATTACCACAACTAATACATTTCCCCCTAGGGCTTGACTACAGGCTGTAAATGGAGGCTACAGACCTACATCTGTGATTGTTGATCGTTTCTCATCTGGAATGCTAATGTTTTTTTAATGTTGTACTAATTGCAGGCTTCAGCCTGGACAGCATAGTATGTTATATATCCATAGTGCTTGCATCTACTGTTTTGTGTGGGCCTTGCATCCATCATTGATCAAGTGGTGTCCCACAGGGATCTGTCCTGGGAACCCTCTTGTTCAGCATTTATTTCTCAGATGTTAAAGCAAACATGGGAGGGTTGTGGCTGACAAAGTTCGCAGATGACTGCAAACTAGGAGCCATAGTCGATACACCAGCGGACACATACATCCTACAAAAAGGCCTCACAGAAACAGATAACTGGTGCCGGAGTCACAGCCTTAAACTAAATGCCAAAAAATGTATAGTCATCCCCTTTGAGAAAAACAAAGTACCCACAAATTATCACATCGACAGCAACCCACTGAGTACGGAAAAAGTAATCAGAGACCTAGGGACCCAAGTCGACAGCGACCTCTCATTTGACACCCACATTGCCAAAGTGGTTAGAAAAACATTCTACCTTGCACACCTCATCATGAAGGGATTCACATCCAGATCCAAGGATGTCATTGTACCCCTATACTCCTCCCTCATCAGACCCATGATTGAGTACAATGCCCCATTTGGTATGTACCTCACCCGGCATTTGCAACAGCTGGAGAGACCACAAAAGTACCTCACCAAGAGGATCAAGGGTCTCCAACATATGTCTTATTCTGCCAGACTAAAAAAACTTCAACTCTATTCAGTAGCATACCGCCTGCTCAGAGGTGATCTCTGCCTGACATACAAGGCCATGTCCAATCAGGATCTGATGCACATGCTCCACCTCAAAAAATCCAAATCCATCAGGGCCACGAGAGCTAAATACTTAAACCTCGGCACAAGTATAAATAGGACATGCTGGAGGGATAGATTCATAACCCAGAGGCTTCCCATGCTTTGGAACAAGATCCCAGTTCCCCTCACTGACTCTCTTCAAGAGAAATCTTGATGAGTGGATGGGAGATCGTAAGTTTACTCCAGGGGTCACATCTGTGTCACTGCTAGACAGGGGCACAGTAAACTAATTCTATTATATAAGGGGACCTTCACTGTGTCACTACTAGACAGAGGCACAGTATTCTAAATTTATTCTGTACATTTTTGTGCCATTTCATGGGGTGGCAAAAGCCACATCACTATGGCTGGGCTTACAAATGCCCCAGGGCAGATAGCCCAGTACTAAACTATGAAACTATAAATATGTATTTGGAAATCTAAGTGCTGTCACAAATGGCTTACATTATTTTATTGTACACAGATTAAAGGTTTTCTGAGTATGCAAACCTGTGTGTGGTGTCGTGAGCTTTGAATTGTGAGTGAGTATATGTTGACTGTTATGTATTCTCACTTGTGGGAATGGTTACCACACTACACCTTTTACAGGTGCCACTTACAGAGGTTATGTTTCTGGGATATACTGTGTACCCAGTACGTCTTCTACATATGTATGGCTACTAATATGTTTTGTCTGTGTTTATGTGTATAAACACACACACACACACACACACACACACACACACACACACACACACACACACACACACACACACACACACACACACACACACACACACATATGTCTTTTATTGTATCTTTTATATATCAATATTCAGTATATATTTTTTCTTTTCTCTCCTACTGAACCTAATGAACTCCTCTTCTACAACTTCACTATACATTCCTGCACCTCAATCATTTTATCCCTCCTTTTCCCTCTTGCACCTAAATCTACTCCTCACTTTTACCCCTATTGTCCTTCCATCTTGTACCCAGTAATTACCCACTCTGAGCTTCCTCATAACCTGGTTAACACTGTAACTAACCCTCTTTTTCTCCCTACACCCTGCTGCCTACCTTTCGGGTTCTCCCCAGCCAAAAGCTACAAACCAAAGGAATACCTCTTCTAAAGGTCTTCCTCCACCCCGGACATCGGCAGCTCTCAGAGCGCTGTTGTGCTCCCAGACCTAGCACCACCTAAAAGAGAAATCAGGAACAGATTTCAGCGTGTATGTTTATACTTAATTACCTATCTCTACCTTAACTATAACATACACAGTAGCAGCCTACAGCAGCCTGCACCCCCAGTCCTCCTTGCCTTCCTGCATTTACCTTAAACTTCTCCATAACAACATTAAAGTTCTCACTTTTGTCACTAGGTGGCAGCATTCCTCCCATTTTGTAGTCACATTGGGCATTTTAATTTTAATTTTAATTTATACTAACTCCCAAAGTCTCCTATACAGAACAGTTGTAACTTTCTCTATAAACCTTTATTTTCCTTGCCCACATCCCCTGCTTGTCTCATACTTACCCACTCACCTTACAGCCCAGCTGCACCTTTCCCACCTCTAAGAGCCAGATTCACTGGTTGTCTTCTTTTTGGAATTATTCACTCCTGCCCAGCTCTATCCCACTCTGTTTGCCCTGTGGGCCCACTCCGCTCCCCTACCCTGCCCCCATTTCCCACCCGTGCCCAATATCTCTACATTTATGCTTCCTCACACCACACCCCTAACAGACCTCCACCAATCACATACACCCTCTACCAAACCTCTCCCACTTTCATACACACGCTAATACTCACAAACCCAACCCACTCCCACACACACACACCGCCTCTCACACATCCATACAACTATGCCTACCTTCCACCTACAAAGATTACTACTAGCTTCCATGTTAGTAACCCTAACCCACATTAACAAACTTAGCCTCCCCACAAACACACAACTATCTCAATCCCCACACACCACATCCTTACTACACCCAAACAAATCCCACACATATTCACAAATCTCCCTTGAACTCTACTCTATCACCCCCTCCCATCTGTTCAAACACACTATACTCCCCACCCCACACCCTATCCTAAGTACATTCCACAAAAGATACCTCCCCCAGCAAAACCACATTTTCCTATCCTGACTAAACTTCCTCATGCAGCTCCTTCCACATATCTCACTCTCAGGAGATAACCACCCCAACCCTGGTCACAACATTACCCACTCAAACCTATCTTCCACACCACAAAAACCCAAATCTATCCTCCTCATCACCCAAAATGCACAAAGCATCCATAATAAAATTCCCAACCTTCACGCTTGGCTCTCTCATAACCAGCCAGACATAACCGTAGTCTCTGAGACCTGGCTTAAACCTTCAGTCAAAGACCACAAAATCCTCCCCCCAGGCTACCATATCATACATAATGACAGACCTCATAGAAAAGGAGGTGGTGTAGCTATTATCTACCCCTCCACTCTCACCTTCATGCCTATGACCAACCACATCCCAACCTTTGCCAATGCTGAAATAATTGCTGGCTTTTTAAAACTTAACAACTACAAATCCATCTGCATCTGTTCCATCTACATCCCACCAGGAGACAATACCAAAACACTAGAAGACATCCTCTCTTGGTTTAGCTCCAACATCAGAAATTAACCTACATCCACGGTGACACACATATTAACTGGGCCTCCTTCCTCTCAGATACCGCAACCCACTCAATCAACCTTTACAATTTCACCCAACTTATAAATCTTCCTACCAGGCCAAACAAAGACAGTACCTCCAGTACTATCATAGATTGGATATTAACAACCCACCCCAACCATACCACCAATGCTGGTATAATACCAGACCCCCTTAGTGATCACCTACCAGCCTTCATAGACCGCCTACCCACTCAAATAGTAAAACAACACCAATTTAAGCAATCCTGCAACCTAGCCTCCTTTAGCCCCAAAATCTTTTCAGAATGTCTTAACATTATTGACTGGTCACCCCTAAAATGCCTTCCACTAGACAACGCCGTATCATATTTCAACCACACTTTTCTCACCCTACTGGATAAACTAGCCCCCTCCCGATTTAAACTCATCAAATCTAACCCCTGCTCCTGGCTATCCCAAGAAACTAAACAGATAATGAAGCAATGAGGCAAAAAGTGGAAACAGTACCAAAAGCAGAAAAACCCTAGCACCCAGCAAGAATTTAAACATCTGCGTAACCTAGCCAAAAAAATTCATAACAAATAATCGCAAATCCTACTACTTCAATCTGCAATCTGACCACTCAACTAACTCAAAGAAATTCTGGACCTCCATCTCCTCAATTCTCAACCCCGGTAATAAAGCCAACCCCTGCCCTGATCCTACGCTCACCAGCCTAGAAACAGCCACAAAATTTAACACATTCTTTATAGATGGCATAGCCAACTTATCCTCCACTTTTTCTAAACAGCCCACCAACACTTCCCCCTCATCCTGCCCCCCTAACCCTCCTCCTCCCCCCTTCTCCCTTAAACCTGTCTCCACTATCACAATAAAAAAGCTACTCCTAAAGCTAAAACCATGCCGCAATGCACCTGACAACCTTCCAGCAAAATTCCTCAAACTATCCGCTGAATCAATAGCCTATCCCATATCTATTCTTATAAATAGGTCTATAAAAGAATCCTACGTAACAACAATCTGGTGACAAGCATTCATCATCCCTCTACACAAAGGTGGCAAAAACACTGACATGACCAACTTCAGACCCATAGCTATACTCTCTCCTCTCTCTAAAATACTTGAACAAAACCATCCACTCCCAAGTAATGCCATACCTAACCCTGCACAACCTCCTGTCCCCCACCCAACATGGCTTCGGCCCTGGCCACAACACTATGAATGCCCTCCTTTCCTTCCTTGAGACAGTCAACCTAGCATGGGACAGCGGCAACCATGTATCTTCACTGTTTCTCCCCCATCAAAACCACATTTTCCTATCCTGACATTTTCCTGTCCCAGCTCTCACACCTGGACATCTCACCCTTAACCATATCCTGGTTGTCCAGCTACCTTTCCATGTGCCAACAGGTTGTGCAATGGAAAGAGTCAACCTCCCCTTTCCTAACTACACCTACAGGAGTACCACACGGATCTGTACTAGGCCCACTCCTCTTTAACATATTTATCAACAATTTCCACCTCTCCATCCCTGACACCTCAGTTATCCAATACACAGATGACTCCACTATCATCTGCTCAGCCTCCTGCACCTCCAAACTTCAAATCATAACCCAAATAACCTTCTCCAAAACAGAATCATGGATGCAATCCGATCACCTAGCACTAAACACTAAAAAAGCAAAACTAATTATTTTTACTCCCACCAAAACCTCCCAACTCAACAAAGACCTATTTTCCATCAATAACCACAATAACACCCCCTAGAAATCATTCCCAGTACGAAACTACTTGGCATCACTATAGATGAAAACCTAAAATTCGACTCCCACATTCTCTCCACAATCAAAAGAAAACACCAAAAAAATGGTCTTCTCTACAGACACAACTGCTACCTCACCCCCTCCTCCTGACAAACCCTTGCATCTTCCTTTCTTCTCCCCTCCCTCTTGTACTGTGCCCCCCTATTCTCCAACATACAACTTGGCCTTCGCTCCAAACTCAAATCCTGTTACAACAAAATCTGTAAATTCGCAACCAATTCTAAGAACTCTTCCCATCCCTGCCACTCTCTACACACCCTCAACTGGCTAGAACTCCCCAACCACCTAAAATACCTCCAGCTTACCACAGCTCACAAACTCATCTTCAAACCAACAGTATGCCCTTCTCTTGCAAAATGTTTAATACCCTACACACCCAGCCACTCCTTAAGATCCAAAAGTCAAAACCTCTTACAAGTGCACAAACCCTTACATCCACCTGGCTAATTACTACTATCCCACACCATAGCCAAACTGTGGAACTCTCTACACTCCCCACTATGTAATTTACCTAACCATAAAAATTTCAAATCCACACTTCTCTCCCATCTGTCCTCCAGTTGAGAATGCCCTTCACATGCTCTCACCTAAAAAAAAAACTCTGCCACCCCCAACTCCCCATTAATCCCCACAATAAAAGGAGGAAACTAGTACAGAAAAGAGTAAAATCCCAAGAAGGGAAGACATCCCTGATCAGTATCAGCAAGAAACTTTGATCCCTCATAAAATCATCCAAGGCGAGCTTTGAAAGAAAAATTGCCAAGGACTCCAAAGATAACCACAAGGCATTCTTTAGCTATGTCAAGAATCTAAGTGGCAATGCTCAGATCTGCTCGGAGTTAGTGCAGAATGATATAAAATACACTGAACCGACCGATATTGCCAATATCCTGGCAGACAAGTTCAGCGCAAACTTCACTCCCCTCTCACCCCCAAGAGGGCCCATAACCATACCAGAAGAATGTAGAGTCCCTGAAATCACAGACACTCAGGTTAAAACAGCCCTCTCCAAAGCCAAAAACACAGCATCAATGGGACTGGACGGTGTCCCAGGCTGCGTCCTATGCAAGCTCAAAGACGAACTAACCCCTCACCTAAACATACTGTTCAAACTCAGCCTCTCCACAGGCTACGTACCCATAGAGTGGCACACAGCAGTGGTTATTCCACTTCACAAAGGTGTAGCCACAACAGACCCCAGAAACTATCACCCTATAAGCCTGACTAGCTTGGTTTGCAAGGCTATGGAGCACATCATCATGGAACTCATTAACAGAGACATTGGGAACCTCCAAACACTGGACCCTACCCAGTTCAGCTTTGTTAAGGGCAGATCATGCCTCCTAAACCTGGTGGACTTCTTTGAGACAGTTACCAAGGCTGTAGATGAGGGAAAAGTGGTACACACAGCCTACCTAGACCTCGCAAAGGCCTTCAACACCATTCCCCATTCTGGTATTATAGACAAGCTCACCAGCCTGAACATAAATCCCTACGTCACAAGATGGGTTGCCAACTGGCTCATGGACAGAACCCACATGGTGAGAGTTGCGGGAGCTAGGTCCGACTCTAAATCGGTTACAAGTGGAGTTCCCCAGGGCTCAGTCCAAGGACCACTCCTGTTCAGCATATACTTCTCAGAGGTACAGGCAAGCACAGGAGGACTATGGCTGACCAAGTTTGCAGACGACTGCAAACTAGGGGCTATAATTGACTCTCCGGCTGACACAGACATACTCCAAAAGGGTCTCAAGAAGATGGATACCTGGTGTCAAAATCATGGCCTCAAGCTAAATGCCAAAAAGTGCATAGTCATCCCCTTTGGAAAAAACAAAATACCCACAAACTACTACATAGGTGGTAGTCCCCCAAAATACGGAAGACGTGATAAGGGATCTGGGGACCCAAGTAGACAGTAATCTCACCTTTGATCATCACATTGCCAAAGTGGTTAGAAAATCCTTCTACATGGCCCACCAAATGACAAAAGGGTTCACATCCATATCAAAAGAGGTCATTGTGCACCCCCTACTCATCACACATCAGACCCATCATAGAGTACAATGCCCCATTTGGGATGTACCTTACAAGACACCTGCAACAGCTGGAAAGACCTCAGAAGTACCTCACCAAGAGGATCACTGGCCTCAAACAGATGCCCTATGCAGCTTGACTGAAGAAATTACAACTGTACTCAGTTGCATACCGCCTACTCAGAGGTGATCTCTGCCTGACATACAAGGCCATGTCCAACCCAGAATTAATTGACATGCTCTACCTAAAGAAAACCTTATCCCCATGAGCCACACTCTCTAGGGATCTCAACCTCACCACAACAATAAATAGGACATGCTGGAGGGATAGATTCCTGTCCCAGAGACTTCCCATGCTTTGGAACAAGATCCCAATCTACATTAGGCAGAGCACCTCCCTAACACTCTTCAAAAGAAATCTTGATGAGTGGATGGGAAACAGAAAGTTTATCTCAGGGATCAATTCAGTGGCCCTCCTGGACAGAGGCACAGGGGACTAATCTAAGGGGTGGCTAAAGCCAACACATTCTGGCTAGGCTTATAAATACCTTCGGGCAGATAGCCTAGTACCTACCTATGAACCTATGAACCTATGAACCTATCAAAGCGAAAATAAATCTCATGTTATAAGCTTTCCACAAAGTTTATGAATGCTGGCCTCTGGCCTATCTTGCACATACCCTTATAATGTCATCCTCCTAACTGTAATGTAACTTATATTTTAGTGTAAAATAGATATTTCTGTACTGATCTTTACTATGTAACCTATTCTGTCTATTGTGATGTTGGTCAAGTAACTTTGCAACTTGTAATATTCTGTGACATCCAGTGTGTGTTTACATAATGTTGTTTTACTATGTACTGGAGCTTTTCTCCTCGGGTCTCCACTGAAAAGGGGCCACAAGCCCAGCTGGACTAACCCGGTTAACAAACAAACAAACAAACAATAAATAAATATATATATATATATATATATATATATATATATATATATATATATATATATATCTTTAATCTATAGCTATATCTCTATATATGTCTACATGAATATACATATATATGTGTACATATATGTGTAGTCCTTCCACACTGACATTCCCTCAATTTACTGCATGACATGTTTCAGATATTGCCCTGACTTTTTACAGTTGTATCGGCTTACTGTTAAACCATTGTAGCTGTGTTGTGGAGGCTCCTGGGGTCAAGAACTGTATGTGCTGGATATTGCATTGCACAGCATATCTGTTATGGCTGTGGTGGGGGGGGGGCATAGCAGTAATCACCAGGTATCCCTCATTCAAACCCCCCACCCCCATTAACAGTGCATATGGTCAGATATTTTGTGGTGGAGGTTCCGGTTGTTTTTCCTATTTGGAGATGCAATACACACACACACACACACATATATAAATATATATATATATATATATATATATATATATATATATATATATATCAACATATTTATCTATCTACCTATATACCATTGATGTGATATGATTTATGTGTGAGTCATACATTTATATGTAGCTGTGTATGTCTCTACATTTACAGATCTATAACTATCCATATGTCCATGCATGTTTGGCACACAATTTTGGCCTGTCCCACATTCATCTGGCCAATTGACGTGGATGATGTTAGGAATGAGGTCAGTCAGGAATGACAATACATTAGAGTTTCAGACTTCATGTTGTTCAGATTATGTGTATTACAACAAATCACTGTTTAACTAGCAACATTTTACATATATAAGGACAATATTTCACATTTATCCCAATTTGTACCCCAATTTTGTCACACTCTGTCTAGAATGTTTGCAATAAGAGGTTGAGTGTTATAATATTAGTAGAATTCCCCTTATGCAGATTGACTGTGCTGCATGATATGTCTGAGAATACTTGAGATTTATGTATATCTGACATGGTGTAGTGGTAATTCACTATGATTGTGGTATGCAGGGTCCTGGGTTTGAACCTTGCAGTGGCTGTTAATTTTGTAGCTGGGTAGAACATGGGGTGGTTGGATACAGGGTGATTAAGGCACTTTAAAGCAGTTGTAAGCAGGTTTGCATGGGTTTGCGTGGAGCTAAGCAGTACTTACTTTTGGTTACAGTTTCATACACTCAGCTTCTACTTGCTTACTCTGTGTAGGCAATGCTTACCCCCGCGCAAATGCACTTAAACATGCTTACTAGTGCTTATATATGCTTACTAGTGCTTATCTGTGCTTAAACCTGCTTACTAGTGCCTTATTCATTATGACAATGACACTTCACATGTACATTAAATGCAGTACTCCAGTTCACATTTGAATGTTATTTAGTAGGTTATACTGCAATAAAATGTTCATATATAGATTTCACATGGAAAATGGTATGTGCTGCAGTGGGGCTCAAACCAGGAATGCCTGCTCAATAGGCGGATGCTCTGCCCACTACACTATTGCTGTGTGGCTTCATTTGTATACATCTTCCTTGTTACCCTCTTCAGCCTTTTAAGCTGCTTTAACCGTAGCTAAGTGATGGGCACACCCGCGCACCTACGGTTAGCTGTACTCAGATTTTTAAAACAAAATAAAGGGTTTTCTTCAGTTTATTTATATGTACTGTTGCTATTCTACATATGGGGGACTGTTGGTGGGGATATGCGGACACCTATGGGTTCATAGGTTCATAGGTTCATACTAGGCTATCTGCCCTAGGGCATTTATAAGCCTAGCCAGAGTGTGTTTGGCTTTTGCCACCCATTTTAAATGAATTTTGCTATGCCCTTTTTCGAGGTTAGTATACTGTGCCTCTGTCTAACAGTGACACAGAAGTGATACCCGGGGTAAACCTATGATCTCCCATCCACTCATCAAGATTCCTCTTGAAGAGAGTCAGTGAGGGACTCTGCCTAACCTGGACTGGGATTTTATTCCAGAGTGAAGGGAGCCTCTGGGTTATGAATCTGTCCCTCCAGCATGTCCTATTTATTTCAGTGCTGAGGTTCAAGTCTCTCGAGCGTGTAGCTCGATGGGATTTGGATTTTCTGAGGTGCAGCATGTCCATTAATTTCGAGTTGGATATGGCTTTATACATCGGGCACAGATCGCCTCTGAGCAGGCGGTATGCCACTGAGTAGAGCTGGAGTTTCTTTAACCGGGCAGCATATGGCATCTGTTTGAGCCCTTTGATCTTCTTGGTGAGGTACTTTTGGGGTCTTTCCAGTTGCTGCAGGTGTCTGGTAAGGTACATCCCAAAAGGGGCATTGTACTCAAATATGGGCCTGATGAGGGATGACTAAAGAGGCACGATGACCTCCCCTGATCTAGATGTGAATCCCTTTATGATTAGGTGGGCTATATAAAATGTTCTTCTAACCACTTTGGCCACGTGGTTGTCAAATGAGAGATTGCTATCAACTTGGGTCCTCAGGTCCCTAATTACTTCTTCCGTACTTAATGGATTACCACCTATGTGGTAATTTGTGGGCACTTTATTTTTGCCAAAGGGGATGACTATACACTTTTTGGCATTTAGCTTGAGGCCATGGCTCTGGCACCAGTTGTCTGTTTCTATGAGGCCCTTTTGGAGTATGCTTGTGTCAGCTGGAGAGTCGATTATGGTGCCCAGTTTGCAGTCATCTGCGAACTTGGTCAGCCACAGTCCTTCCGTGTTGGCCTGTACCTCCGAGAAATATATACCGAACAAGAGAGGTTCCAGGACTGAGCCTTGTGGGACGCCACTTGAAACTGGTTTGGAGTCTGACATGGCTCCAGCAATTCTAACCATGTGGGTTCTGTCCTTGAGCCAATTTGCAACCCATCTAGTGACATAGGGGTTTATATTTAAGCTGGTGAGCTTATCCATAATGCCCGAGTGTGGTATTGTATCGAAGGCTTTTGCGAGGTCCAGGTAGGCTGTGTGGACCACCTTCCCGTCGTCAATGGCCTTGGTGACTGTTTCAAAGAAATTGACCAGGTTTAAGAGACAGGATCTGCCCTTAAGAAAGCCGAACTGGGTAGGATCCAGTGTCTGTAGGTCCCCCAATATCTTTATTTATGAGATCGATGATGATCCTTTCCATAGCTTTGCAGACCAAGCTTGTCAGGCTTATGATGCGATAGTTTCCAGGATCCATTGAGGCACCACCTTTGTGGAGAGGGACCATTGTTGCTATACACCACTCTTTGGGTACATATCCTATAGTAAGGCTGAGATTGAACAGTAGTTTTATGTTTGGGTTTAGCTCTTCTTGGAGTTCATGTAGGATGCAGCCCGAGACACCGTCTGGTCCCATTGATGCTGTGTTTTTTGCTTTGGAGAGGGCGGCTCTTACCTGAGCATCTGAGATGTCAGGGGGGCAGCACTCTGCTGGGAAAGATATTTGCCCTTTTGATGGGGAGAGGGGGGGAGTGTGCACTGAACCTGTCAGCTAGGATGTTGGCAATGTCTGTGGGTTCAGTGTATTTTTGTCATTTTGGACTAATTCTGAGCATATCTGGGAATTCCCACCCAGGTTCCTAACATAACTAAAGAAAGCCTTGTGATTATCCTTAGTGTCCTGTGCAATTTGTCTCTCGAAGCTGGCCTTAGACGATTTTATGAGTGCCTGTAGTTTTTTGCTAATACTGATCAGAGATGCCTTCCCTTTTTGGGATTTTGCTCTATCATGTAATAGCTTCCTCCTTCTATTGTATAGTTTGTTTATGGCTGGGGTCCACCAGACAGGACGTCTGCCTTTGGAGGACTGGGTCTTGGTTTTATTTGGGATTGCATGATCCATGCATTCCTGAAGGTGTTCATAGAATGCATTTATAAAGGATTCTGCGGTCTGGGCCGTATTTTCCACAGGCCCAGGGGGCTTTGAAGGATTCCACCTCAGTTTTGAGGAGCGTGAAATTTGCTTTAGAGAAGTTTTTTACTGTGGTTTTCTGGGCAGGGGGTGGGGTCGGGATGTGAATATCCAGTGAGATTAGTTTATGGTCTGATCTTACATTGCAGGGGCATGTTCATTCTGTGAGCTCTGCTCTCAGACATGCCCCCTGCACTCGTACACGCTCTGTGTAAGCCTAGGAGGTTGGGTAGCACAACTTCCTTAATATGCATGGCATGCTGCCGTCCTCCTCCTACATGGGCGCTTCCGTGCAGGACTAAGCTAGTCCTGCACAGAAGATTAGTGAATCCGGGGGAATGTAATCACTGAGTATAGCAATTTCAGTGATCAATGCTACTTTTGTCTTCTTTTCGTGGACTACTATATCTGGATTTCTCGCATCTGTTTTTTGAATTGCTGGTAATGGGTAATTCCATGTGATATAAACTTCATTATTTTCTGTAATGCTTTGTGGCTCATGTTCCAATGCTTCTCAGCTACTTCAATATTATGTTTGCAAAATCCTAAGTGCAACAGTCTTGCCACATTAGTTTGCCTTTCAGTATGTAGGCCTTCTGCCATTAGTGTATCACACCAAGCAAAAAGATGTGTGACTGTTTACTGATGTAAAACTACCATCAGATATGTATACTGTTGCTATAATTCTGCCTTCAGCTAGATATACTGTGGCAGTTAATCTGGTAGACAGTAATACTGTTACTGTAAGACTGCCATTAGATTTGTATATTGTGGATGTAAGACTGCCAACAGATAAATATACTGTGGCTGAAAGACTCTCCTCAGATATGTATACTGGGAGAAAATTAGGCTGGATTGCACAGCTAGGCTTATGAAGGGTCTTGTAGTCATTTGCCTATTATATTCCTCTGAAATTATGAACCCATGAATCAGATGTGTATACTGTATGTGTAACAGTGCCAAAAGCTTTGTGTGCTGTGGCTGTTATACTGCCATCAGATGTATGTATTATGGCTGTAAGACTACCATCAGACATGAAGAGTGTAGGTGTAAGCCTGCTGTAGCTCAAAGTGTGTATATATACCTTTAAGAAGCTATCCAAGGGCTTGCACAAGTGTATAAATACTGAACACATGCAAGTCTGACTGCCATTTTGTAGTAAGATGTTGAGATGTAAGCAGGTATGTATATAAGGTCGGTCTGTTAAGCAGTTTGTTTATATTTTATGATGCTGCTATCCATCCTGATGTGTTTCTATGTACTAAGCATCTAAACAAAATACCATGCCTGCTTGTTATCTATGTTAGAGAGCAACAAGCGATATGGTGTCAGAAGTGACATGTCTAAAAGGACATGGTGTCAGAAACAGCATGTCTAAAAGGATTTGACACCAGAATGGAATCCAAATTCTTCAGTTTGGGTTTGAGATGCACCCTGTTGGAACTGGAGGAATATAAAGGAGTGAATCATCCCTACAGCACACATACTTCGCAAACCAGTTCAGAGACAAATTTCAGATAGTAAACTTGCTCAGTACTCTTTCTTATTTGTAAAATATGAAATGAGGCATACAGAATGGTCTAAATGATATTGGCATAAACAATATGTCCGATTTTGATAAAAAAATACTCAAATTACTGTGGAAAATGTTTGAAATAAAGTCTGATTTGCATAAAATGAATACAATAAAAGGAAACAACTGCATTTTCGCTAAGTATGTATTTTTTTGTATTAATCAGAGATATTCAAGTTATCAGAAGTGTATAAAGTGTTTGCATGTTTGTGTAGTGTTACAGTAAGGTTATTTTGCAGAATACAGCCATTTCAGAGCATATTTCATAAAGTACAGTGTTTCAAAGAGTTTATTGTGCACTTGAATGTTATTACAAGCTCATAGAACAGTTTGTATGTACATAATTACAAGGGCCATATTTTCATTGTATGCAAAAACACATACTTTGTGGGCATGGCAGATGGATTTCAAAAACCCAGTGCACTTGTATTTGACAATAATATTGCAGAGAACTGTAGACTGTTTCAGCAAGAGTTCGACATTTTCATATAGGCTGCATTTTCTGATAAAGATGACTGTACAAAGGCATTTATTCTGCTTAATTTAGCTGAGTCGGAATCCATAGAAAGGGAATATTCATTTGTGTATGCTCCTGCTATCTATACAGGAGAGGGAAAACCATCATGTTGTTGTATCGGCTGAGTCAAGGGAGGACCCAGAGTGCTTAAAATGTAAATTTAGAGAAATGTGTAATCCCAGACAAATGTTACAATGGAAAGGCACTTATTTTATACATGGGATCAAACGCCTGGTGAAACTTTTGCAAAATATATAACTGACTTGCGAAACAAAGCTAAAAATGTGCAGATATGGTGATCCAAGGGATGAGTTGATAAAGGGCGTACTTGTGTGGTATTAAAGATGATGCTGTGAGAAAGATTTTGCTTCGTGGCTGTGATCTAACTTTGAATAAGGCCATTGAGATTTGTCAGATATACAAGCTCACAGAAAAGCACACAAATATACTTACAAATGAGAATAGCTCTAAAAGGCACAGTGACAAAACTCTTGTTGATGGTATGTAGCACGTGGTTAAAAGAAACAAGCCCAAGCACATAGCAGCAACTGTAGCCCCTGCAGCACTCACTGGGTAAACCCCAGAGCTTTCCAGCAAATTCTAGAGTTCGCACAGTTTCAGTGAAGCATAAGAGTGAGCCAGCAAACTCAAAGCATGGGCCCTAACCTAGTTTTATTGATAACTGTTGTAATTGTAGTAGAAGTTATAAATTTTAAAGGGAAAAATGTTTAGTTTTTGGTCAGCAATGCTACAAATGCAATAAATGGAATCATATAAAAAGGCCCACATTCATTCATTAAAAGGGAACATTTTAAGAAATGAGTTATCAGTTAGAGAGTTGCAACCCAACTCTTTACATTGATGGTGTGTCAGTGCTTCATGAAACAGTCAGTGCAGTAGATTTAAGGGCAAAGAATTTGGTATTTTGTACTGTTCAGATAAATGGAAAACCCATAGAGCTCAAAGTTGACACAGGTTTCAAGTGCAATGTTATGTCAGCAGAAATATTTGCTAAAGTGTGAAAGGCTTGATTTGGCAAGGTGTGCGAAGCTTGTTGCTTATGGAGGTGAAGAAATTCATACCAAAGGCTCAGTAATGGTTTCATGTTACTCTGCTGGAAGAAGCTTCGACTTATTATTTTATGTGGCCAGGAGGCACGTCCAGTCATTATTAGGTCTCAAAGACAGTTTGAAAATGGGACTGCTTTCATTTAATAAGGAAGTCCATCATGTTAGACTGAAAGACTACTACTCCAATTTCACCCAGTACTTTTTCTCTACCTATGCTGATCTTTTCAAAGACAAATTAAGGAAGCTTCCAGTTGTGTACT
Organism: Protopterus annectens; assembly: GCF_019279795.1. Lineage (NCBI taxonomy): Eukaryota > Metazoa > Chordata > Ceratodontiformes > Protopteridae > Protopterus > Protopterus annectens. Next base: position 758,412,942 of record NC_056726.1, on the reverse strand, counting down.
CCATGAAGTTAGACCCAGATGTCAGTCCAGTTATCAGGCCAGCTTGAAAAGTTCCAATAGCTATGCAGCACAGAGTGAAAGCCAAGCTAGATAAAATGGTGCGACAAGGTGTGATTTGTCCAGTTGAAGAACCAACTGAGTGGATATCCTCCATGGTGGTAGCTCATAAGAAAAGTTCAGATGACATCAGAATATGTATTGATCCATGAGATTTGAACAAAGTACTAAAAAGGCTTCATCAGCCAATGAGCACAGTCAAAGAAGTCATAGCCTTGATGCCAAATGCCACTATATTTTCTGTCTTAGCTGCAAAGAGTTCATTTTGGCAAATTCAGCTTGACAAGAAATCATCATTGCTCACTACATTCAGTATTCCGTTCAGAAGTTATAGATTTTTGAGAATGCTATTTGGGATAAATTCTGCAAGTGAAGTCTTTCAACTTGCAGTGGAGCAACCTTTTTATGGGCAACCTTGTGCTATTATAGTCAATGACACAGAGTACTAGTAGGAGGTCATGCTAAAGCTGAGCATGACAGAAACCTCATAAAAAGTTCTGGAAAGGGCACATCAAGTGAATCTTAAACTCAACCCACAGAAATGCAAATTCAGGCTACAAGAGGTTACTTATGTTGGTCATTTATTTACCAGTTTAGGCTTATGACCAGACCCTTCTAAACAAACAGCCACTTGAGATGGCAGCTCCAGACAATGTTCAAGCCCTTCAGTGTTTTCTTGGCATGGTTAACTGTTTAGGCAAGTTTATTCCAGACTTGAGCCAACCTTTAGCACCACTTAGAGAGCTGACATGTCAAGATGTATCATGGGCTTGGTCAGAGCAACACCAAAGAGCATTTGATGTCCTGAAACAGAGAATTGCTAGTCCACCAGCTCTCAGATACTATGATGTTAACAAGCCAGTTACTCTTTCATGTGATACTTCAAAATTTGGTATTGGTGCAGTCATTCTACAAGAGAGTCAACCTGTTGCCTATACATCAAGAACTCTTAATCAAACTGAAATGCAGTATGCCCAGATCAAGAAAGAGCTTTTGGCAATTGTGTTTGCATGTTCGAAGTCCCATGATTATATTAGGTAGACCTATCCAGATTGAAAGAGACCACCAACCTCTAGTCACTATCTTGAGAAAGTCTATGGATTCAGCTCCAGCCAGACTGCAATGTATGATACTGAGATTACAAAAGTATAATTTCACACTTGCCTATAAGAAAGGCAAACTTCTTTATCTTGCTGATACCTTATCTAGATCACCCAGAAGCACCACAGAACAGCATGAGAATGAAAACCTTGATTTAAAGTCATGGAAGTGAGACATTTTTCTTCCACACGTCTTGAGTTGAGAGATCACACAGCCACAGATCCAGTTTTGTAAAGGCTCACCCACTTTATCAATCAAGGATGGGTGTCAAAGCAATCTAGTTTAGCTCAAGAAGTGCAACCCTATTTTCCATATAGAGATGAGATTTTGTCTGGCAAAGGTATTCTGAGAGGTACGAAAGTAATTGTTCTAAAGTCCTTGCAACAGCAGTACATTACTATCTTGCATCGTGGTCACCCAGGAACCAACTCTACCAAACGAAGGGTGAGAGAACTAATGTTTTGGCCTTCTATCTCAAAAGACATTGAGAGAGCACTTTCATCTTTTTCCATGTGTAATAATACAAAGTAAAAACCAACCAAGAAAGTAGGAACAAAGCTTAGTTCATAAACTATAACCAAGTGGAAAAATACAAATTGAGCATCGCAAGACGTATACAAAAGGCTGTTTAATGTAACAGAGCTTTCAGGTAAAAACCTTTCATCAGTGTATAAAAGACAGCATCTACCACTCCTTTTTATAGAACAAACAGCCAATAATTATAAATTAATCAATTAACATAAGAAATGCATAAAAAGCAATCTATACATAAAAATGTATATAAATATACATAAATATGTGCACACAATAAAAATATGTGTCAAAATATAGTACAATAATATTTAATGCAAACACATCTGTTTAAATTTCAAAGCAGACTTTATAGAAACCAGCTGGTTTAAACCAGGGTAAACATTAGCATTCAATCTTAAAAGCCATTCCATTTCCTTGACTTCCAATTTATTATTCAAGTCATCACCTCTGATGTTAACTAAAACCTGTTCTACCACCCTAAAGTTAAAACTATGTTGAGACCCATATTCACTGATGTGTTTAGCTAGGGAATTAGTACTTATACTTCTGTTAATGTCTGACCTGTGCTCAGTAATCCTATCCTTCAGTGTTCTCATTGATCTACCTATGTAGAACGAAGGGCGTGCTGTGCATGTTGCAAGGTAGACTATATGTGCAAAATTACAATTTGCTGGACAATTAAATCTACATACTTTTCTAGTTAAAAGATGAATAAACTTCTGTTCTCTATTAATGACGTCACTACATGAGCGGTTGAAACGTGGAATAGTGCCAGTAAATTTATACTTACCTTCATAGGTATTATTATAGAAATCTTTATAGCATAATTTCTGCTGAAGATTAGGACAATTCCTGTAAGAAAATCATGGATGTTCACCAATCAATTTATTTAATTCTGGCATAGATATTAAAATGTTCCAGTTTTTTCTAATAATTCTTTTTATTTCCATAGAGATTCTACTATATGTTGTTACATATCAAACACTATCACTCATGTCCAGTCCATCCTGAACATTAATAACCTGTTTACTGCCAAAACTAGCTCTGGCTGTAGATGTCCTTAATGAAAGTACTCAATCAATTTCTTGATTAAATGTATGCTCATTTAACATCTATCCATTAATTCCTTTTTTAGGTCATGCATTTGGCAATAACATTTATTAATATCAGAATGTAACCTGCTTATACACATAAATTGACCTTTACTAATCCCCTTAAACACATGCAGTGCATGCATGCTAGTACAATGCAAAAATTAATTTTTTTGTGTCGGTTTTTTATATACAGAAGTGGACAAATCTGCATCATTATAATTGTAATTTTGCACATATAGTCCACCTTGCAACATGCACAGCACGTCCTTCGTTCTACATAGGTAGATCAATGAGAACACTGAAGGATAGGATTACTGAGCACAGGTCAGACATTAACAGAAATGTAAGTACTAATTCCCTAGCTAAACACATCAGTGAATATGGGTCTCAACATAGTTTTAATGTTAGGGTGGTAGAACAGGTTTTAGTTAACATCAGAGGTGATGACTTGAATAATAAATTGGAAGTCAAGGAAATGGAATGGCTTTTAAGATTGAATGCTGCTGTTTACCTTGGTTTAAACCAGCTGGTTTCTATAAAACCTGCTTTGAAATTTAAACAGATGTGTTTGCACTAAATATTATTGTACTATATTTTGACACATATATTTTTATTGTGTGCACATATTTATGTATATTTATATAAATGTTTATGTATAGATTGCTTTTTATGCATTTCTTATGTTAACTGATTAATTGATAATTATTGGCTGTGTGCTCTATAAAAAGGAGTGGAAGATGCTGTCTTTTATACACCGATGAAAGATTTTTGCCTGAAAGCTCTGCTACATTACACAGCTTTTTTGTATATGTCTTGCGTTGCTCAGTTCATGTTTTTCCACTTAATAATACAAAGCCACATCAACAGAAGGAACTTCTTCAGCTAAACCAGATTCCTGAACTACCTTGGTCAACAGTAGCCAATGACATTTTTGAGTGGAATGGTCAACATTATTTGGTATTAGCAGACTCTTACTCCAGTTGGTTTGAGATTGACCTACTCCCTAACCTAGCATCCAGTACTGTCATTACTAAGATGAAACATCATTTTGGAGTACACGCTAGTCTGCACAAAGTTATTTCTAACAATGGCACGCAGTTTATAAGGCAACAGTTCAAAAGATTTGCTGAAGAATGGGGCTTTATTCATGTCATGAAGAGCCCTAAGTACCCACAGTCAAATGGTTTGGCAGAACATGCAGTTCAAAGTGCATAACAGTTACTAGAGAAGTTAAAACATGAAAACAGTGATGTTTTCCTGAATCTCTTGAATCTCAGAAATGTTCTTCGTGAAAAACATCTTGGTTCACCTGCTCAGAGAATTCTGTCGAGACAAACCAGAACCATGTTCCCTATCAGTAGTCCATTGTTGGTTCTATATGTCAAGAGAAATAGGTCAGTAAAAGACAATCTGTTGAAGAAGATTTTAAACAAGAAGTCCTACTATGATAAAACCAGCAAACTGCTAAATCCATTATGAGAAGCAGAAGTGGTAAGGATGCAAACGTCCAGAGGTTATGATCGGATTGGTGTTGTGAAGATTATTTGCCCAGAGCTGAGATTATACATTATGGAATCACAAGGAGCAGAATTTAGGTGGACTCGGAAACATTTGAGACCAGTGTCCGAGACTATACCATAGCACATAGCCTGTGATAAAGAGTCTTTATCTCAGAGTGAGTTGTCCGGTGTTCCAATTACAGAAGAAGTTCCAGAGAATATTCCAATTCCTGTGACAAATCCAGAAGTTCCTGATACGAGTTGTGCACCAAAAACTGTCCCTGTTGCTAAATTCAGTCCATATTGTTATGTTACGAGATTTGGTCATATCTCCAGACCATGTAATAGATACACTGCAACTTGGACATGAACATTGCATTTTGTTTCTAATGTCTATGGTAATGCATGTCTAACTCCAATATTGTTTTTTCTAAGGGCAATCTTTTTAAGAGGGAGGATGTAGATCAGTGTTTGTGTATGTACCTTTAAGAAGTTATTCAAGAGCTTGCACAAGTGTATAAATACTGAGCATGTGCATGTCTGCCATTTTGTAGTAAGCTGTAGTCATGTAAGCATGCATGTATATAAGGTCTGTCCGTTAAGCAATTTGTTTATATTTTATGATGCTGGTTTCCATCCTGATGTGTTTTTATGTATTAAAGCATCTAAACAAAATACCCCGCCTGCTTGTCATTTATGTTAGAAGGGGATGAACAACACCTGCCATCAGATAAGTAAACTGCCATCAGATAAGTACACTGTAGGTGTTAAACTGCCAGCAGATATGTACACCATGGCTTTAAGACTGCTATCAAAAATGTATATTTCAAGTATAAGACTATATGCATATTGTAGTCTAAGACTGCTATTAGATATGTGTACTGTAGTTGTAATGCTGCCATCAGACATGTATACTATGGAAGTAAGATAGCCACTGGATGTGTATACTGTGTTTGTAAGACTGCCATCAGATATGTACACTTTATGCGTAAGACTGCCTTCAGAAATGTAAACTGTGGTTTCTTAAACTGTCATTAGATATGCTTTCTGTAGGTATAAAACTGCCGTTAGGTAGTTATATTGTAGCTGTAAGTTTATCATCAGATATGTATACTGTGGCTGTCATACTGCCATCACATAAGTATTCTGTGTCTGTAACACTGCCATCGGATGCATATACCATGGCTATAAAACTACCATTGAATATGTATACTGTAGGTACAAGACTGACATCAGATATTCATACTGTGGCTATAAAACTGCAGTCAGATATTCAGACTGCCTTCAGATAAGTGTAGTGTGGCTGTAAGATATTCATCAGATATTTATACTGTACCTATAAAACTGCCATCAGATATGTATACTGTAGTTGCAAGACTGCCATGCAATATGCATACTTTGGCTGTAATGCTGACATCAGATATGTATACTCTGGCTTCTGGACTGCCTTCAGTTAAGTTTACTGTAATTGTAAGACTGCTATCAGATGTGTACACTGCAGTTTTAAGACTGCCATCAGATATGTATACTGTGGCTTTTGGACTGCCTTTAGTTTAGTTTACTGTAATTATAAGACTGCTATCAGATATGTATACTGCAGTTGTAAGACTGCCATCAGATATGTATAATGTGGCTTTTGGACTGCCTTCAGTTAAGTTTACTGGAATTGTAAGACTGCTATCAGATATATATACTGCAGTTGTAAGACTGCCCTCAGATATGTATACTGTGGCTTTTGGACTGCCTTCAGTTAAGTTTACTGGAATTGTAAGGCTGCCATCAAATATGTATACTGCAGTTGTAAGACTGCCATTAGATATGTATACTGTGGCTTTTGGACTGCCTTCAGTTAACTTTACTGAAATTGTAAGACTGCTATCAGATATGTATACTGTGATTGTAAGACTGCAATCATATGTGTATACTGTGGCTTTAAGAGTGCCAACAATCTCATTCTAGCAAAACAAATGTTTTTTGTTGGCCAGTTCAGTTATCAGTTACTAAAAGCATCAGTTTCTGTAGAGTTAGATGTGGTGACTGTATTGGATTCCCAAATAGGAGCCTTAGCAGGAAAGTACATCTCAGGAATGTATTGTTTTATGAAATAAGTGTCTGACAGAAAATGGGCAGTTTGAGTAAAGGTATCAGGTGATTAGGGATCTACTGATGTAATACTTATACAATGTGGGACTCCTCAGTGTTGAACTGTTTATACAGTATGTGTAAACATCAGCATATGAGCATTTCACTGTTTGGTTGTTTCTGATACTTTTAGGTACTGTTTTAACTATTTGCTGATCAGGTAAAGCCACTAGACAAACTGTCCCTTTTCAGGGACAACCTGTGATCATGATTTGAGTATGTAAATTTTCAGAGTCCCAGAGTAGGCAAATGAAGGTGGAAAGAATCAAACCCTGTACCCTGGGCACAGGAAGCAGCTCATTAAGAGCTCAGAGGTTTAATCTTCTGCACTAACTGCCATATCATCATGCTGTCATCATGCATTAGGTGAGAACTATTGTTGTTTTAGATGAATGTTTATTCCCATGGCACTTTAATTCAGTAAAACTCTTAAACAGAAAATACTTGTGGCTTTAATGCTATGAAGTATAATATTATTAAATACTGTTAGGATTAGAAATACTATCATATTTTGAAAATGTGCTTCAGCGGTGGAGCGGTTAGCATTGTTGCATCACAGCAAGAGGTTCTCTGGTTTGATTTGTGACTGGAGGGCCTTCTGTGAGGAGTCTGCATGCCCTTCCTGTGGTCAAGTGAGCTTTAAAGACATGCAGTAGGTGTGTGTGTATGTGTGTGTGTGTGTGTGCGTGCGTGCGTGCGTGCGTGCGTGCGTGCGTGTGTGTGTGTGTGTGTGTGTGTGTGTGTGTGTCTGTGTGTGTGTGTGTGTGTGTGCGTGCGTGTGTGTGTGTGTGTGTGTGTGTGTGTGTGTGTGTGTGTGTGTGTGTGTGTGCCTTCTGTGAAGGTTGGTTATCGGGCTGCCAACTCAATACCGGAAAAACTACACTACTAATCAATGTGTGGACTGGTGATCAACTATGGTGACCCCTAATGGGAGAAACCAAAAATCATTGCTTTTGCTTTTACATTTTTATTCAGAATCTTAAGGAAATTAGGAATCTTTCTCTGTGTAGCCTATTTGCTACCTGAATCGGTCTTATTTTAATGTGGCCAACTCATGTAAAGGACAGCTGCATAACCAACAGCTAAAGTAGAGATGTCATTTTCATTTGAGCCAGAGTCTGGAACTGCATAGTTAAATGTAAACATAATCATGATAATCCATGGCTGGAAATGTAAGCCAAGGTTAAGGTTCATGTTTTCATTATTCTTAAAATAAGCACTGGAACAACATTATCAGTAGGTCTAAAGTGTGCCATCCTTGCTGGATCATGGTCTTGTTGTCACAGAGAGGATTTTATCCCCCTGCAGTTCTTAGAGCTATGCTGCCTGATACATTATTCTCCCTGTAGGGTAGCAGATTGATTAAAAAGGAGCAGGAAGAGAAAGAACTTCCATAATTTTATCTCATGGTGGATTATTTAAAAGCTCAGAAGTATTGCTGAGAAAAAGTATACTAGTACCTATACCTGGAGTTAGGCCTGGGGGAGGTGTTCACCTGTCAAATGCCTGGTGACCAAGTGATCCACGTGCCCAGTCAGCTCTAGCCAAAAATAGCCACATGGCATCAGAATATGGGCTAACCACTTGCAAGGTAAAGGTCTGGAGTCTGTCACAATATCAGTTGTGACCAGAATCAGTGTAGACTAGTATGGCCTAAACCGTTACAATAAAACATGTTTCTTGGGATGAGGTATGACACTTCACTGCTGGACAGTGAGCTAGGGCTTTTGTTGGAGGTTAAAAATTACCAGACAGATATAGTTGCTGTTATCTCTACATGCAACACTAGGTCTTTAACTGTACTTCCCATTTGGGGATAGCAAACCTCCTTCCCTGGAGCTGCCCATCAGGTAGACCCAAGGCAAGTATGGGGGCACTCTTAGACCACTGTTTGGGTTGGGGCTTGTCCCAATAAGCAAAAAGCTTGCATCAGTGTTAATGTTACTACATAAAGGAAAAAAATGAATTTGTGCAAATGCCCCTTAAATCTAATTGAGTATTCACATGTCTTGGATAGTGTAGTTCTATTGGGAGACTTCAACACTCATGTGCTAAAGGACAGAGACACTTGGAGAGGAGTGATAGTTACAGACAGTCCATAACAGACTCTGTGTTTGAATACAAGGCTGCTCATGGGTGGGTAGTGGAGCAGCTTGTACCATTGATTGATAATTGATTTTGAAGTTGTGCCGTCAGACTTGTGGCCATATGAGCTAACATTTAACTCGAGAGGTGCCGAGTTTTCAGCTGATCATCATGTGCTGGTAAGTTGGGTCAGACAGTTGGGGTTGGCATCTTGGCAGATGTAAAAAAACTCAAACAGGTATGAGGGTGCACTGGAAATGTCTACCAAATGCCTCTCTGCAAAGACAGTTTGATTTCAACCTCCAGAAGAGCAACTCTCATATATTGAGGGAGGACATAGATGTGCACTTTGAATGGATCTTGTTTAAGAGTTCACTATATGATACACATTAAGGAGCTATTGCCAAAAGGTGGTTGTTGCTTGCTATTGCAGTAGCCTTAGGACTAACTGATGCCAAAAGTGAGGGAAGATGAGTTAAACAAAGGGCTGACTATGCACAGTTAATTGGAGAGGGGGTATCTGGATATGACTGATATCTATTTGTAGACTGGGAAGACAAAAACCATGACAGTCACTGAAATAAAGGCCTAATTATAACAGGAATTTTGCAAGGCCACAAAGAATACCTTTTAGGTAGTATAGGTTCATAGGTGTTTACTAGGCTAATGACCACAAGGGCCTTCTTAAGCCTAGCCATATATTCCAAATCTCTGACAAGTTCAGGTACCCTTGATAAGCGTAAGCAGGGGTGTGGGAGATGAAACATTTACAAGCAGGGGCCTGGGAGATGAACCATTTGCTTTGGGGGTGAAGACATTTCTCAGGCAGGAGCTTTGTCCATAGGTGAAAGGAACACTTTAAGGAGCTCCTGAACTCTGAACCCAGTGTAATTGCCCTCCTTTAAGGGGGTAGTATCAGCGAAAATGTATGGGACTGAGTTTGTGTTTGTAGATGAGGGCACTGCATTTCAATGGTGGCTAGGTCATGAGAGCAGATGAGTTATGTCTGGAAATGTTGAAGGTTCTGTGAATTGTTAGGATGTCATCAGTGCCAGATCATGGTCAAATGGGGACCTAGGCAGGGCAATAGACCAGGTCCCCACTCCATTATTCCAATAGCCCATTTCTTGCTATCTTTCCACAGTTACCATAAAAACTGTTCAAACCTGTCAGTGTGCATGCTATTTTATTTTCTATTGTAATGATTACAGATATTTTGATTTAATTTAAAAATTTTGGTTCAAATTTCATTGCACGAGCAGTGATAGACATTTACTAAACAAAACAAAACAGTCTTACATTGAAAAATAGACATAGCATGAGCAACAGTAAACTTCTTTTCCTTTGAAACTCACATTCATTGAAAATGCATCGAAACTTAAATTTATTGAAAATGAATCTGCCTACTGCTGGATTGTGTTTACCTTGGGCCCCAGCACACTTTTTTAGGACCATTCATAAATGCATGTGTTCTATGATTCACCTTCCTGATTCATTTTATATATATTTCTTGTTTGTTGAAAACTATAGTTCTTGTTAATAAGGAACATGTGTTGGCATACATCTTAAATTTGTAGTTTTGAACATTTTTCCAGTAAACAGTCAAATAAAGTGTATGACCCAATAATGACAAAAGTACACATTTTACAACATTCCAACCATAAAAGGCAACTCATATTGCTGCCATTAGAAGACATCGATATCTGTACTCAGTAATTGTGGCCACTTTATCAGCTGTGTACACATCACATGTATAATTCTGATAAATAGTCCACAGTAAAGTATTCTGGTTTGCTTTTCATAAATGGACATTTGTACATTAGTCAAAGACAAACAAATGACCTTTTTCAGCTCAGCAGGGTCAGTTATTTTTAATAATGCATCCCCAAGCCCAGCAATTATAGCTACATTGTTTACTGCATCTTTCTCAGATGTCTGTGTCAAAAATAAAAACAATAATGACCAAAGTCACATATTTTAAATTTGTTTCACACAGACGTACAGTAGCCAAAGTATTCCAACTTAATTCACAAATACATATATGCTAGTCCTACAAAGCCAGTAAAAGACTTAAAATGATCAAATGATAAGAGCATATGGCACTCTCATCCACAGAGAGCCCAGGCCCACCACCAACAGTTATAGCCTTATAGCTACTTTGTTTATTTTGAGCACCCCTTATTGTTATGAAGAAATGCATTACACATACTTTATTGGTAGCATTGAATGAACTACTTGATACTGTATAAAGATCACTAGCATCATACCATAAAGGTCAGCCCTGTGGAGCACGGTTTAAATAGAAGAGAGTTTATGAGAGTGTAAGAAATATGTTCCACCTGATATCATGCTAAGCTGACATCCACAAGCTCTGCAGAAGTAAATGTCATCTGAGTAGTTCCGCATTAAAGAGAACTGTTACTAATGCAGAAGTTGCTGCTGGCAGATAACTTTACACGTCAGCTCCCCTTGAAGAAAAAATTGCTCATGTTGCATTAAAATATGGTGTGCTAGTGATATTGCCATAACATTTCCTGAACTAGATCAGCTATGCAATAGAAAATTGCTGGCAAACAATGATAACAGGTTAGTAGTTGCTAGGCATGCAATTCTGGAAACATTAAAGAGTCTAGCCCAAATTCCTAATTTCTCCAAAGTGCTGTCTAGTTAAGTGACTTGCTCAATGTCACACAGCAGGCAAATGAAGTTGGAAAGATTCAAACCACACACCTTTGCCACAAGAAGCAGCTCATTAAGAGGTCATAGCTTTTGCCCTCTGTGCTAACTGACAGACTAGTTAGTACTTTTTAACTAGATGCAAAAATCCTTTGCAATCTGATCTTGTAGAGAAGACTTCACCACTGTAATATTCAGTAATAACTACAAAACGAATGCTGAACGTCAGACAGTTCAGATCATCACTCCAAATAATGCAGACTAAATTATATGACAAACATCAACCCCTTTACAGTGTTAGAAGCTGTAAAGAAGGTACTCCAAAATATATTACTAACTTTCAACATGTTTAGACTACTATAATGAAAGTTGTTAAGACTATATTATATACTCCAGGCCTACTAATTTAATGAATTTATTCTTTAGTGCAATGAATAATGCAAGCCAATTACAGACAAGCAGCTTTTGTTCAATAATCCACGTTATAAAAAAATCTGAAATATTGCTACTTATAGCATACTTTTTTGGATAGGGACTTACATGTTTGAAGACAAACACCTCAATTTACAGCACCTTTACATTTCCAGACAGAACTCTTCTACTCCCATGACCTAGCCACAATGGAAATGCAGTGACCTCATCCTACATTTCATTTTTCACCTCCCTATGTTTCTTTGTTTTCTCTGTCTTCAGCAATAGATATTCCATCTGACATCCCTCAGTACAGGTCTGACCTTCTTGAATGGTTAATAATGGTGTCTGTTGCAGCATACACCACCAGAGTCAACAAAGCCGGATCATGGACAAATGGGGGTAATGAATTAGACCCCTGCAAACCATACAAATATCTCTTTACTTGACTGTCTCTCTCCAGTTATTGTAAACACTGTCCAAACCTATTAGTGTACATACTTTTTTCTGCTTTACTTTCACAGTTTTCACAGAGATCTGGATTTCATGTAAAGGCTTTATTTCAAATTTTACAGAAAAGAAACGCTGCCAGACATTTTATAAGCAAAACAAAACACTCTCACATTGAAAACAGACTAAGCATTAGAAGCAGTAAACTTCTCTTCCCTTGAAACTGACATTTAGTGAAAATGCATGAAACAACCCACTAAACTACAAGAGCATTTCTATTTGAAGGGGGCAGGAATTCAAAAGACAAATGTATAACTTATTTGTTAACAGCTTAGGATAGCCCACTAGACACAAGTGTACCCTCTCAGGAGCAGTCCAGGAGTACTGTCTGGTGAACTAACTTGGCAGAAACACATAAAGGACTCATAGCCTTTAACAGGTCATAGCTGTATTCATCTGCACTAAGTATTAAATAAATTATTTTAATCCAAACTGTGCATTTCACACCTCTGTGCCTGGAAAAAAAGCTAAATTGAAAATGTATTCATAGTTAAAATATAGACTTCATGGTGTCCAGTTTAATTGCAGCTAAATAATAAGCACACTGTCAGCATTAAAGAAACCAAAGATCACATCGAAAGAACATGGCTCATATGTTGATGCACCTGTTTATTACAATCAGATGCCTTCCTTTACACCGTAGCTACTCTGGTTCATAGGTAGTTACTAAGCTTGCAGTCCAGGGACCATTAAAAAGCCTAGCCCATATTTCCATTGTCCCAAAGTGACTTGCTCAAGGACAAGGCATAAATAAGTTCATAATTTCTTAGTTATATACTAGGCTAATCACCACCAGGACCTTTATAAGCCTAGCCATGCAACCCAACTCAATTTCATCCCCAGGTAACATGTGCATCTTAATTGGTGGGTATGTTAATTAGGAGGTTGATGAAACATTATGTGTATGGTTATGTTTGTTAGGGAATGTTTACTGTTGGCCTCTCTCAGAAAGAGGCATGGGGGCCAGCCCAGGAATTAATTTGTGATTTCCCATTCAATGGTCAAGGATATGCTTGAATAGGGTTAGGGAGACAAAATCAGAGATGTTCTGTAAAACTGGAGACAGATAACAGCAGACTAGTGTAACTCAACTGGAAATTAACAGAACAACAGGTTTTGCATCAAATTGTATTTTGTGAACCTCAAAAACTGTGAAACTCTAATGACTGACATTCATCAATACTAATCCTGGGTGATTTACCAAAGACAACCTAAATAAAATGTTAATAGGTCTGGCAGCTGAATAAAGGTTATTGCCACCTGTAGAAGGTACAGGGTTTGAATCTATGCTACTCACTTAATTGATTGGAGCATTTCACACACAGACACACACACACACACACACACACACACACACACACACACACACACACACACACACACACACACACTTTCAATCTAAACTCACTTGCAAAACCAGCCCAGTAATTAGTGTGGGTGCCCCTCAAAAACAGATGAGGTTCAGTTTGGATGTTAGAAAAAAGAAAGGTGGGAGAAATTGATCTGCAAAATGAAAGATGAACAATCTATTCCTGTTTGATTAAAGAATGTCTACCTGTTTGGAGTCTTGTTCAACCTTCATAATGAAAAAAAAAAACTCCACCATACAAGCATGTTCATGTGCCAAAGTCCCACTTGTTTTGCATGCCAGCTCGAGTCTGATTGGCTCAAAGTATCAGCAAATGAAATAGACCGAAGCTGGCATGCAGAGCAAGAAATCATCTTCTTTAATGCACCAGATGCCCGAGAGCAGGAAAATTGCACACTATTTTTTTTTTGTTAAACTTTTTTTTTTGTTAAGATTGTATGGCTGGGCCACTAAGGCCTAGGCAGTTGACTTTTGCTAGAGCCAGCCCTGGGTATCATGATTTATGTGCCTTTTTACTTCTGCATGCAAAAGTGTAGCATATTTGACTTGTCAGACTGAGGTGTTTGTCTTCGTTTTTAATTTTTTTTCTTACAGTCAATTTGGGAAGTGAAGTTAAGGACAAAAATGCAGTTGCGTTTTGTCTTTCTTTTTACTTTTTGTTTCTTTCCACTTTGTTTCTGAAATAGTCTGCAAATATTTGAATTATTCAGTCTTAGTATAAATAATATATTATTTAAGCATTGATTTGTTAATGTGAATGTTTAATTACCTGAAACATATGCTGGTACAAAAAAGGGAGGAGAAAGAAGGGTGTGTTCCATTTATATTTGTAGATGGATCATAATTCCAAGCATTCCTAGAAAAGCTCATGGTATGGTGCTGGAAAAGAGATTTCATCTGATAAATGAACCTCTGATTCAAGAGGAGTAATGCCAGTTCCATCCTTGCTGAGGAGCAGTGGATCAACTCTTTGTCCTTGCTTGATTATTGGTTGGGTGGGGTATAATGGGAATTTGTCAGTACTGTCTACATGTAAATTGTAAACTTAGAGAAGACATTATCAATGCCAGTAACAACATGGAGACTTCCTCCACTCACCTTATGTAGCTAAACTTTGAAATGTGGTCCATCAGGAAATTAGTAGGAAACCAACTCTAAAAATATTTTTGTAAAATGTAAGTCTTTTAACAACCTGTTCCTGTAATACATGATTGTACAACATACATCAGAACAAAAACAAGCATACAAATATTGCTACAAATCTTTACAGTTTGCTCTTGTTGCATTTGAAAATTTCTAACTAAATACATTACTTCATCACAGTGTTTTCTCCTGTGGCTGTCTCTCTACCATCTTGAGCCAGATTCCAAAATGCTTGCTCTTGGTGTCAGTAACTTACACTAGTGTAAGGCCCATCTATAAAGTTACTTACACAGAGCAAGTCTTTTAGAATTGAGCCCCTCATCTCTTCTTAATTCTATATCATCATCTTCTTTTGGCTGTTCCCATTAGGGTTTTCCACAGTGGATCATCTGTTTCCATTTCTTCCTGTCCTCTGCATCTTGCTCTGTCACACCAACCACCTGCATGTCCTCTCTCACCACATCTATAAACCTTATCCTAGGCCTTCCTCTTTTCCTGTTACCTGGTAGCTTCATCCTTAGCATCTTTTTCCCAATATACTCAGCATCCCTCCTCAGCACATGCCCAAACCAATGTAATCTTGTCTTTCTGGCTTTGTCTCCAAACCTTCCAACCTGGGCTGACCCTCTAATATACTTATTCCTAATCCTGTCCACCCTCATCACAGTGCAAATCTTAACATCTTTAACTCTGCCACATCCAGCTCAAATTTCTGCCTTTTTGTCAATGCCACTGTCTCCAACCCATATAACATAACTGGTCTCACTACCCTCTTGTAGACCTTCCCTTTCACTCTAACTGGTACTCGTCTGTCACAAATCACCCCTGACACTCTTCTCCACCCACTCCATCCTGCCTGTACTCTCTTCTTCACCTCTCTTACACACTCACCATTACTCTGAACTATTGATCCCAAGTATTTAAACTCATCCACCTTCACCACCTCTACTCCTTGCATCCTCACCATTCCTCTGTCCTCCCTCTCATTCACACACATATATTCTGTCTTAGTCCTGCTGACCTTCATTCCTCTTCTCTCTAGAGAGCATATCTCCATCTCTCCAGGGTCTCCTCCACCTGTTCCTTACTCTCACTACAGATCACAATGTCTTCTGCAAACATCATAGTCCATGGGGACTCCTGTCTGATCTTGTCTGTCAACCTGTTCATCATAATTGCAAATAAGAAAGGGCTCAGAGCTGATCCTTGATGTAACCCCAACTCCACCTTAAATGCATCCGTCACTCCCACCGCAGACTTCACCGCTGTCACACTACCCTCGTACATATCTTGTACCACTCTTACATACTTCTCTGACACTCCCGACTTCCTCATACAGTACCACAACTCCTCTCTGGGCACCCTGTCATATGCTTTCTCTAAATCCACAAAGACACAATGCAACTCCTTCTGACCTTCTCTGTACTTCTCCAGCAACACTCTCAGAGCAAACATCGCATCTGTAGTGCTCTTTCCCGGCATGAAACCATACTGCTGATCACTAATCATCATGTCCCTTCTTAACCTAGCTTCCACTACTCTTTCCCATAAACTCATGCTATGACTGATCAATTTAATCCCTCTGTAGTTACTATAGCTCTGCACATCACCCTTATTCTTAAAAATTGGAACCAAAACACTTTTTCTCCATTCCTCAGGCATCCTCTCACTTTCCAAGATTTCATTAAACAATCTAGTTAAAAACTCCACTGCCATTTCACCTAAACACTTCCATGCTTCCACAGGTATGTCATCTGGACCAACAGCCTTTCCATTCTTCATCCTCTTCATAGCTATCCTTACTTCCTCCTTGCTAATCCATTGCACTTCATGATTCACTATCCGCACATCATCCAACCTTCTCTCCCTCTCATCTCTTCTTAATTCCATATAATTTCTCATTTTCGCAATGTTCTTCTTCGTGTGTACTCTTTTTCTAGCTCTGTTTCATCATTCCTCACTTTTCTTTCACCACACCAATGTGTATATACTATCTGCTTTGCCTTTGCCTGTATAGATTTATATACAATAATTCAGTTTAACAATATCAGATACAGGCGTACTGAAAATTGTGCAAAGTTAATCTGGCCATTAGGAACTTTCCTCTTACAGTGCCTTTAAAAGTGCTGGCAAGAAGCATACTTTTTTGAACAAATATTTGTTAATTCTAACCAGTATTTTATGAATACTGGTATTGATTTCATGCATAGTTATCTTAATATCTAAAACGCTTATTTCAGTCAATGAATAATTTGGTTTAAATTTTGAAGCAC
Organism: Protopterus annectens; assembly: GCF_019279795.1. Taxonomy (NCBI): domain Eukaryota; kingdom Metazoa; phylum Chordata; order Ceratodontiformes; family Protopteridae; genus Protopterus; species Protopterus annectens. The sequence goes on along the minus strand of NC_056726.1, from coordinate 758,396,048 downwards.
TGATTCAGAGTATTAGGGGAGGAGATGTGTTAGAAAAAGAGATAGCAGAATAAAAACAGATTACATATTTACATGCAGGTATTGAACCAGGACTAAATACATCAGCAAGTATTAATCCATTTTTGAAAAAGAAACATCAAAAATGTGAATTAACATTTTTAATTGCTGTCATATGGCTTTAAGGCTTTCAATGTTTTGTATTGATCGCTAAAGTGATGCTGTTCTGTGATTTGCTGAGCATATCATGTCAAGGATATTTAAACTTTGCAACTCAGACAATGTCTTTCCTAGCACCAAGGAAAAGTCATACTGGAAAGTCTGCACATGCATATGTTAACACTGAAGCCTCTTTGGACTTTTTTCTTTTGATGGTGCATGTCTGGATAAGCTTCATTTTAACTTTATGGCTCAACTGGCTTTGTTTAAGTGAAGGCGTATTCATCGGATGAAGCTATCAATTATACACTCATTTCCCATTCTGTCATGTGCTCATGAGGCTTGAGTAGTGACCAAAAGCAGGTAATCCTCAATACATGCAATTGAAGTGAGGTGCTTTCTTTAAGTTGCTAGGCTTATTCTTCATGACAGAGTGTAGTTTGACAAATGCAAATGATTTTGAAGTGTACACGCTAATATTTCGGGTTGAAAGGAGCTGGTCGGTATGCTTTGGGCATCTAGTGATGTTGATTTTTGTGCTACCCCTGAGAGGTGTAGCAAGTGTTTCCAGAATTAAGTTCTGATACAGGTGTAATTATTAAGGCACCACAGAAAGCTTAAGGCTTAAGACCATAACACTAAAATGCATATGACAATGGTTTACACACAAATAGCCTATGTTCACATGACTCAAATCCAAGAAAGAAAGGTTGTATACCTAAATGCTGTGATATATGTATGTAATATACACATCTCTCTCTCTCTCTCTATGTGTATATATCTACTAAATATACTTGTTAGACACAAATATTGACCTACCTAATGTCAACAACAAAATGCTGACACCTGACTACACTGAGCAATAACCTCGGCACATGCAAAAGTAAACCTAAAAAAAATAAAAAAAACATTGTGCCCTCTGCAAATTTTATATATACTAGTTCTGAGATCACAAGATGCTGAAGAATGGGCATATACCTCAAACCCGGGAATTATGCTGTCTTGCACACCTTCTGAGCATCTGCTTAGCTGATCAAATTGTGTAAACTAAACAGATGTGACTAAAAGCATATTTGATCGCATATATTTATGTGTGTGTGTGTGTGTGTGTGTGTGTGTGTGTGTGTGTGTGTGTGTGTGTGTGTGTGTGTGTGTGTGTGTGTGCATGTATGTATATATGTATGTATGCCAAGGATAAACATAAGGCCTTCTATGGCTACGTCAAAAACCTAAATGGCAACGCTCAGGTCTGTTCTGAGCTAGTACAAAATGGAACAAAATACACTGACCCTTCTGACATTGCCAACATCTTGGCTGACAGGTTCAGTGCAAATTTCTCCCCCCCCCCTTCACCACCTACAGGGTCTATTACCATTCTAGGGGATTGTGTAAGTCCAATTATTACTGATACGTTGGTTAACAAGGCTCTATCAAAAGCTAAAAACACTGCCTCTATGGGACCAGATGGTGTCCCAGGCTGTGTCATACGTGAGCTCCAAAAGGAATTAACCCCACATCTTAATACCCTGCTCAGTCTCAGCCTCTCCACAGGATATGTGCCCATAGAATGGCACACAGCAACAGTGGTCCCGCTACACAAGGGTGGGGCCACAACTGACCCTGGGAACTACCGACCAATAAGCCTGACCAGTCTGATCTGTAAGGCTATGGAGCGAATCATTATGGAACTCATAAATGGAGAGACTGGGAACCTCCAGTCGCTGGACCCCACACAGTTCGGCTTCATCAAGGGCAGATCATGCCTCCTGAACCTGGTGGATTTCTTTGAGATAGTTACTCAAGCTATAGATAAAGGAAAGAAGATACACACGGCTTACCTTGACCTTGCTAAAGCATTTGACACCATTCCCCATTCAGGTATTATTGATAAGCTCACCAGCCTGGGCATAAACCCTTATGTCAGAAGATGGATCGCAAACTGGCTCTCAGACAGATCCCATAAAGTAAGAGTAGCGGGATCTATGTCCGAATCCAGACCAGTAATGAGTGGTGTGCCTCAGGGCTCTGTCCTGGGGCCCCTCCTGTTTGACATATACTTCTCAGAAGTACAGGCAAGCACGGAAGGGCTGTGGCTGACTATGTTTGTGGACGACTGCAAACTGGGTGCTATAATAGAATCTCTGGCCGACATGGTGATCCTCCAGAATGGCCTAAATGAGACTGATGCATGGTGTCAAAGCCATGGTCTCAAGCTAAATGCAAAAAAAAATGCGTAGTAATCCCCTTTGGAAAAAACAGAGTACCTGCAAACTACAACATAGGAGGTAATCCCCTGAAATCTGTAGAAGAAATAAGGGATCTAGGGACCCATGTAGATAGTCAGCTTTCCTTTGATAACCATGTTGCCAAAGTGGTTAGAAAATCCTTCTATGTGACCCATCTGATCAAGAAAGGGTTTGCATCAAGATCTAAGGATGTAATGTTGCCCCCCTACTCTTCCCTCATCAGACCCATTATTGAGTACAATGCACCAATTGGAATGTACCTGGCTAGACATCTCCAGCAGCTGGAGAGACCACAAAGGTACCTAACCAAGAGGATTACTGGCCTCAAACAGTTGCCCTATGCAGCACAATTGAAAAAGTTAAGACTGTTCTCTTTTGCATACCGCTTACTCAGAGGCGATCTCTGTCTAACGTACAGAGCCATGTCCAACCCAGATTTGTTGAACATGCTCCATCTTAGCAAAACCAAATCTACTCGAGCTACACGCTCTAGGGATATAAACCTCAACACAATGAATAGAACATGCTGGAGGGATAGATTCCCTTCGCAGAGACTTCTCTTACTATGGAACAGGGTCCTGATCTACATAAGACAGAGCCCCTCACTATCACTCTTCAAGAGGAACCTTGATGAGTGGATGGGTAACAGAAAGTTCACACCGGGGATCACACCAACAGCACTACTAGATAGGGGCCAAGGGTACTAGCTGCTAGTACAAGGGTCTAGGGAACTACTAAAGGGGCGGTGAATACTGCACAACGTGGCTGGGCTAATATATGCCTTCGGGCATATAGCCCAGTACCAACCTATGAACATATATATATATATATATATATATATATATATATATATATATATATATATATATATATATATATATATGTAAATATATATATATATATATATATATATATATATATATATATATATATATATATATTTATACACATATATATATATGTGTATATATATATATATATATATATATATATATATATATATATATATATATACACGCACTTACATACATTTATACACAAACCATATATATTTATGTATATATATATATATATATATATATATATATATGTGTGTGTGTGTGTATCTGTATATATCTTTAAAATGTATGTTTGTTACATCAACAAACATTTACATATATGCATGCAGATGTGACCTTGCAATATGAAAATTCACCTCATAAGAGGTGTTAAGCTGTCATCTGTAAGCCATCAACAAGTGTACAAATCTTGGTACACATCTCACAAGTACAAATTCAGAAAGCAACAATTCTTTAATGCATCACTTAAAAAACTAATGATAGTTAATGAAGTTGATTCCAAAGACAGTTTTGCAGGTATCTCTGACATCTCAAATACTGGACTCTAGCACAAAGATCTGGTTTGGCAACTTTTGCAGATGTCTGTTATATTTTCTGTACAACTACATGTCTTCACAGTGAAGAATATCGGATCCTGGACTGTGGTACTAACCTAATACTGTTGCCTATGTATGAGATTTCTGCCCAAAATTTTATCTAGTATGACTCTGATTTTCCCCTTCTTTTTTATACAATAACTGTCTAACATCCTTATCATAGTATCACTTATATTACCTGTCTTTTCCTCAGTAACTCATTCTTGCATTTGGCTTGCCGATACAAATAAACTGAAAGACTTTGGCCGGTCACTTGTATCTTAAACTTCTCCCCAGCAATAACTGTGAAAGTTATTGCAAAGACACATTTATATAGTCTAACAATGCTAGATGAATGTCTACTGGGTCTGACATATGACATTACCTCATTGTGTATTTCACTGTTTGGACTGTATATTCTGCTTATCCTGGTCTCAAGTAGTATATATACATTTATTTATTTGAAAACTGTATAGGTGGGTTTGTCCTTGGCACTTTTCACAACCTGCAACTGTAAGGCAACAATTATAGTCACATTTCAAAATGGAACAGTAGAAAAAAATAACAAGATATTTTAGAACTTCTAAGGAGATAAACAATGCCAAATAAACAAGTTATAAACATATATCAATTAAAAAAGTCACAAAACATATATGGATATGTAAGTATTCACATTCTCAAAAATTTGGTATACAAGAGTACAACTGCAACACACACTATACAGATAGAACATGAAACCATTCCAGACATGAAGATGAAATTCATAAGGATTCACGTCTTCATACTAAGTACATTCGTAAAAGTGGCCGTGCACCTTGTTCAGCTGTGTTATATGCTGATGACCATATAATAATGTGATGGGTATGATAATGAGGCAAAAAACATGGTAGAGCAATTCAGAAACATTTAAATATCTGATTCTGCACCTGCATTATATTTTTACATAAGGAGATGTTCATGCTCAAGCAGTGGAAAGTACTGAGCACTGTTAGGGGTTGTCACGTCTGTTGTAAGTTTGTATCTGCAAGAGGGTCTACATCATTGTTTTACAAGATAAGCTTTACAACATTACTGTACAACAGCTAAGCAAGTACATACAAAGTAAAAAGATGCCCACAAAAACACCAGACTATGCTCACCCATGCATAGGCTGGCCACGCTCTGCATTAGACATAGACAATCCTAGTAGCAATGAACAAAGGTCAGAGCACAGATGTCATCATTTGCACAGGTGGAACAGGGATTACATAGCTACACAAGAGCTAAGCAGACAGATGCACTAATAAATCATACATTCAAAAGCACCAAACTGTGCTTACCCATGCATGGGCTACCCATGCTGTGCATCAGGCATAGCCAACCCAAGTAACAATGTACAAAAGGCAGGGCACAGTCGTCATTATTTGCACAGGTGGAGAATGGAGTACAGGTGTGCATGTCTTTCACAGGATGTGTGTGAGTGGACCACAGAGGTGCATAGAAATAAAATTGCTTGTAGAGGAAGTGTCAGAAATAGTATAAGGTGGTTAATTTTGGGAAGGACTATGATCAGTGGACGTACCAGATGTGCTGGGGGCTGCTGTGGTGCATGTGTGCATTGCTCCACCATGTACTGAGGCTATGTCTTTATACACACATGCACGCACACACGCGAGCACACACACACACACACACACACACACACACACACACACACACACACACACACACACACACACACACACACACACACACACACACACACACACACACACACACACACACACACACACACACACACACACACACACACACTGGTCCAGGGCATGCTGGACAGAGGGTTAAGCTTCCTGTGCAAGCCCCCATCCCTGAGACCCATCTCTGAGTGGAGTTGCACTAGCTGTTCCCCAACTTTGGCTAGATGTCAGTATTCTACCTGACTATGACTGATGTCCACTAGAGGATGTGCCTGCATGCAACAATCACATGGACAGTCTTTCCTGGGTGTAAACACATCCACAACTGATGTTGCAGTGGAGGTACTGTGGCAGTGGGATCTTTCACAATCACAGATGGGTTGACTAACATCCAAGGGCATCGTGGATGACTGGCTGTGTGGATGGCCACTCACTCCTGTGAGCCAACCCAAGGTAGACACTGCATGTTCCAATGTGGGATTTATTCTGTCTAACGAGTCATGTATACAATTTATGCAGTTTCTAATGTCAACATGCACAGCTTGGATCACCCTCGCAGCCTCTGCAATGGCTCTGGTGGAACTTGCCTGTGCCTTCTCGATGGCCCTGCAAATTTGCCGAATGGCAGTTATTGATGCAATAAACTCAGAGGGAAGACAATAACCATATCTCTGAAGAGCACTGGTACCACCCCCCCCCCTTTTTTGAACACTCCCCCCCATGGCCACGATGAGGAGATTCAGGTATAGCTCTACTTGGTGCCTACACACTTCCCTAATCCACTATGTCACCATCAACCTATCTAGTCTCAAATGGTAGTGTGTCCTGGGTATGGACAGGCAAAGAGACTGTGTCCATAGTCTGAAGAGAGGATGTGGGGCGGGGTCACATTCCTGTGTCCAACACATGATCTACAACCCCTGATACTGCCTACTCATCCTCACCATCATCATCATCAAAAGCTAATGATTATCTAATATCAGATGCAGGTAGTTCTACAGTGCTGGTGTCAGTCAAAGTTTCACCTTGGAAAATATCAGAAGAAGACATATCCAGTGTAAGTATGACCCGGCACCAAAATGACACATACAACTAATATTAGTACAACTATAAACATACATGATATTGGGATATAATGATGTCCATACCTTTGCAGATGGATATGGTACATGTATATCAGATGTACATACATGACACAAGTGAAGCCAGTATTTTATACACTGTAATGTGACTAACAGGTAAAAATAAGTCCTGAGAGTGATAGCAGGACTACATACCTGGGGCATCATCAATGGGAATTCTCTGAGGCCTATCCATCTCTGCCATGAAACCGCATCACACAGTGGACATTTGTGGAGGTGGTAATACTGTTAAGTCAGGCCAAGAAGCCTTCTGTCTTTGTAAGTGGTGGTTCTGCCAATGGCCCACCACCTGTCACCCTTCATTCCTGTGCCAGAACCTGTGCTCTGTTGATCGCAGCATGGATTATGCTGATCGCTCAGTGGCAGACCATGTCATAATAGCTATCCCGACAACCCACAGCATTTACATTGGTGACAACTTCACAACAGGCATGGTCATGGAAGGGTTGATTCGCACAGGTGGAAACAAAGACCAATCTACCATGGATATGGAGGACCTCTAGTAGTACTACCTCATTTTCTGCCTCAGTAAACTTGGGTTTGTGGGTGGATGTGGATTTCTGTGCCTGTTTCTTCAGCATATGTCTATTGCATGGAAAATGTACTGGAATTAGCAACTGTGGCTTTACATGGGTGTTACAAATCCCAACAGACCTACTATAATAACAGTCCAGCTGCTACAAATGAGTAGGGCCTGACATTGCAATACACGTATCTACAAAACTGTTTTGTACCTGAATGTCAGCTATCAATTGTGCCCTAAGTAGAATTCCCCTCTCCCCACCAAAAATACCAGCATTACTGCAAGTTAAGAAGCATGATCATCTGCCAGCTTTGAATGAAATGTTTTAAACTGTAATGACATATGTGTAAGGTAGACAACATTACAATACTCTACGACACATTATTTATATTGATGCATCCCACAGTGATATGACCATATTCTATAGAGCAGTATACTTGCAATGTACCCCATCAGAGAACACTGACCAATACTTGTCAATACACTGAAAAAAATGAACCCTAATTATTGGCCTTACAGCAAATAGCACACATAAACCTAGTTACTTATGCATATAAGTAACTCTAAAAAGAATAACATACCTTATTGAAGAAGATAGTGGTATTATGTAGCAATGGGTACTTGCAGTAGGACACCACTGTATTGAAACAAAAGTTTTCTTATGTAGCACAATAATGAACTGTGGTTCTAGTCATGCTTTTATTGTGTAAATTCCCCCACTGGGAGCAATGAATATGCTAATTTTGGCTTAGCTCATTATTGTCTCTGAATTGCTCAGTTTGTCCAATGAATAAACTTGATAAATATCATGTTGAGGTCTACACAATGCCATGCACATGCCTAGGCACCTGTAGTGAGTTCTGCATACATGTGTGAATCATGGATGGAAGGGAAAGGGAAACTGTCATACTCACACCTCTTAAGTGTACCACATTATGAGTAATGTTCCACAATTTAAGTTTTACAGGGCCATGTGCCTAGCACTTTCACATATCCATGGTAGCATGACACATGTCAAACTTGCTGTGATCTTAAAACTAAAGTTGTTGGTAAGCTGTCAGTAAGCATTCAACCTGTTGACCATTTGTTCAAAATAATGTGAGGTTGCCTTGTATAGATGGAAGCTGAGACCAGTGATCATGCTGTCTTTAACCATTTGACAATAGAGTCACTGCTGAGCATTTATTCTCAGCAGAAAACACAGGGATGGAGAACTGCCATGTTTCATACCTTTAAATACCATTGGAAATGTAGTAATACAGTACCTATGTTTTATTATTTTGTCCATCACTGTCCATCACTGTGGGGAGGATGACACATGTGAGAAATCATTTGGGCACCTGTTCCCTACCATTTTTCCTGAGACCTTGAGGGTGAGATAACTATCGTTGGAGATGGTGAGGGTAGTGCTCCTTTAAGAGCACAGAGGACATGTGATATGTTAAGGGGCATCCTCCATAAGCAGTACAATCAGAAGTTCCTCCTACAGGAGAGTTATACCAGGTCATTGTATAAGGTGGATGACTGGAATCATTTGGCTAAAGCTGTCACCTATGCTACTAGCATCCCAAACACATGGAACAGTGCTATAACCACTACAGTGACTTGTGATGGAAGACTGAAGTTATAGCATGGTCATCACCATGGTGCTATAAGTATATCATCTTATAGCTAAACACATAACCTGTCAATGCATGCCACCATCAAATGTGTCATTAAGGCCTTTTTATATCTCCAGTAACCGAAGGATTGAAAGGAACAGGGAGGTACATAGGGACAGACTAGTGCACCTAAGAGATCACTGGGGTAAGTTTAGCTTCTGTTGTGAAAGATGTGTCTGTTTGTATAGTGACAGGTAACAATTAAAAAATGGCAACTGATGTTTATAGAGCAGAGCAACACCTGTCAGTACCATACTGAAATTAAAATGACTGTGTACAATTAGTCTTTTGATTCTGTATGCAACCCCCCCCCCCCCATATAGCTGGAGAAGTGTCTCATTATGGTATGTTTATGTTCACTGAGATTGCTAGGATGTCTGTGGGTTTCAATCCCCCCAACCAAAAATAAAATTTAAAAAATGCTGTTGTCATTGCCCAGTTTTAACTGTCAAAATAGTTAGACTAATAAACATTTTATATGCAGTAGTTAATATGTTGATATAACCGAGTTGATCATATTCATAAAAAATAATTCCCCTCACTGTACTTCATGATTATGAAGAAATAATTAAGAATATGTCATTATTTTTGATATGTTTCTTCCCCAACCCTTTTTGAACCTATCATTTTTTTCTCCATTTTTGTTACTATTATATGCAGCAGCACAGAGACCAGGACTGACCACAACCACCAGAAGCACACAGCATATCTGGGTCCCAACCTGCCAAAGTTGCCCCTGCACATCCTGTCCTGTCTGTCGACCTTCATCAGGTAGCCCTGCACAGCAAGCTGGTACACTGGCACCTGTCAGTAGTGGTGCAATTGGAAGTGACAGTTTTATCACTTATCAGGAACTGGCAAAGCTTGTGGGACTGATATTGGACAAGGGGTTCAATGCTCGCATTGGCCATATAGAGAATATGCTCCAGTGACTTGTCGAGTTGTATCCCTGCCCAGCACTGCCACCAGGTTGTGAGACAGGACTCCCCGTTGATAGCTCCTAGTGTGAGGTGCAATATCCCACTGTGTCAAGGGTGGCAGAGACTGCATCTCCAAGCACCCACTCCTATCCATAAAGATGGTGTTCCCTCCCTTTTTTGTGTCTATGTTCACCCCTGTCTGATATACAGTCCTCTCCTTACCATTGTCTTCCCTCTGTTTGTCTGATTTTTCCTGTTCTATATTGTGTTATCCCACACCCCATCACTCATGTCTGCCTTTCCTTGTAACCTACCCTCCCCTCCATACCCACCTCTGACTTCCCTGACGTCCTTCCCCAACATTCCCCTCTGAAAAAAAAATCAATAATTGAAAAAGGGCACCTGTTCCACAGAAAATACTTCTCATACCTCTCAGCTTAGCTTCACAGACCTTTAAGTACTGTACACAATAATTGGCTACCACAATTCATTATTGAAAGTGTATTTACATAACAAACCATTCAGGATTTCAGTCTGTAGATAATTAAGAATATAATTGTAATTCACCAAGATAATTCAGCTAAGTATTTGAAAGGTATATCTCTATCCCACCTACATCCTCCTCTTTTCTTATTTGTATCCATTGGGTCTACACTCTTTCCATACTCCCATTTCCAACCTTTAATCTGATCAAAAAGTAGATAAACATGTCACACACATCGCCAAAAAGAACTTATATATTAAAATCATTTTTCTGTGCTCATACATTGCATGATGGTTGGTAGACAGCAAAGCTGCTGCTCATGCATAAGCACAAGGAAATGCTAGTTCTTATCTTATGGCAAAAAACTGAAAGACATCATTTGAATATGCCAATATTTTGCCACTGGCCTTGCAAATGAGCTGAGCACACATGCACATCAGCAAGCAATAATGAAATTTGGTAATTAGCAGTGTCCCCAGTGAAGGCCTCTATGGCTCAATATATCCACAATGTGTTCTGTCTGTTCTGAGTACACTGGATGCAGGGTTCTAATCCCTTGAAGGTGGGATAGTTTGATACAATATTATTTACCAGCTTGTTATGTTGGCATAACTGGAGCAGAGGATATGAGTAACATGGATTCAAATATTGTTAGGTGTATTTCTGTTTCATTGCTATTCTGTGTTCCATTACACTGGTATTTGTTTTAACAACAGCTTCACTGTGTCTGATTCTGCAGTATACCCTGTCAGTGCTCTGTTATGGAGAATGCAATTGATACAGGAATAGTTTGAAAGCCATGTGTTGCTAATCATGTATTCCTTTCCCCTGAAATGAAACATGTGCATCATCACAGTGTATGTTCTAGCATGGAGTTTGGCACTACTGAACCAAACTGTAAATATGGTGTTGTGCAGCGTTGTTGAGTAAAAGTTGGTAGATATAAGCTCCTTACTTAGCTCCATCCAGCTCAGTCTTTCTTAGCTCAGCTGCTGTGCTGTTCTCTTTGACGTTCTTCCATACTCCCATGTTCAACCACCTACCTGGTTCACAAACAAACACAACACACACATAACCAGCATGCAGTTAAGTGAAACGCTATTTTACACTGGTATCATCTGTGCTACATGTCACATATAGGTGTCTTCTTAATGACCCTTTACAGTCATACAACTTCAGTGACGTACCTCAGGGCATAGTCCTTGTTCACTCCACTTTAGCATTTACTTCTCTGAGGTCAATGCTAATGTTAAGGGTTTATGACTGATAAAGTTTGCAGATGACTGTAAACTTGAGACCATCATAACCTCTCCAGAAAATACCAAGATCTTTCAGGAAGAACTACTGCAAACAAATAGTTGGTGTCAGAACTATGGATTAAAACTAAATGCCAACAAATGTATAATGGTATCCTCCAGTAAGCAAGTCATCCTCTGCAACTATTGCATCTGCAGCACACCTCTGAAAGTTGGCCCAGTAGTGAGGGACTTGGGAACATATGCAGACAGTGAGCTGTCATTTGATCAGCATGTATCAAACATTGCAAGGAAATCTTTCTTCATTGCACAGCTTATTAGTAAGGGTATAGTGTCTTGGTCTGGGGAGGTGACCATCCCACTGTACTCTATGCTTATTAGACCAATCATTGAGTATAATGCCCTCTTTGGTATGTATCTATCCAAACAACTAATGCAATTTGAACATCCATAATGCTTTCTCACCAAGAAAATGAATAGCCTAAAAACATAGCAGTTACACTGACCATCTCAAAGCTCTCTCCCTTTTCTTAGTATTCTACCTCCTACTGAGGAGTGACTTATATCTCACTTACAGAGCCTCTACCAAACCCATACTTTCAGACTTACTGCAAATTGTCAACAGTGGCAGAAACACCCACTGAAGCGATTTTAATCTCTTCTGCAACTTGAACATGGGATAGATCTGTTTCACGGACAGTATATCTGGTCTAGAATTGTCTCCCTCTCTGCATAAAGCCAAGTGCATCCCTTTCTCTATTCAAGTGTAATCTGGATAAATTAATGTGAAACCACAAGTTCACCCTTGGTTTAGCACCCATGTCTCTTATGGACAGGATAAGCATGGAAATGTCTGTCCAGTTGTGGGTTATTCATACTTATAATACAATGTGCTCTAGGTTAATCAAACTCAGGATAAGATGTCTAATAAACTACTTGGACATGCATAGCTTATGAAGATCCTTGCAGATCAATAGTCCAGTAAGTACCTATGCATCTATAATGAGAGTGTATGTTATAAATGGAGGTTCATACTATCTAATATAATATATTTTTGGATTATTCTGCCATTGTTAAACTAAGAAGTTGTCAGATATGGGCTCCTATCCTACCTCTAACCTGCTTATTCTGGATTTGCTCATATATTGTTATGTCCCCTGATTTCATCACCCTTTCAATTCAGTCTGTCCTTTGCTCCCATTTCCAAACTATGCTATAATCTGAAAATAGACACACCACACACGCACATGCCAAGAATGAGCATATAATTCAAGGTAATTTTTCTGTGCTCATGGATTGCCCAACAGCTGGTGGGCAGGAAGGTCAATAGCCAGTAGTAATCACAGAGACATGGCACTCCATGTCCTCTGTCAAAAATGAAGAAAAATCCTTGACACAAACTAATCAGTCACACAAATGAGCTAGGCCTTGCTGTGCATTCACATATGAAATAATATGCAGTCACGCTATTATCTGAGCTTCTTGGATGACTCATTATACATATGAAATGATTCTTACTATGTCAGTACACTACCTGGGTGTTTTATTTCCCTGGGAGTTGTATGTTGTACTACATTTCCCAGATATCTGTGTTTTATGATCCTTGCACTTTGACTGCTGCATTGGTTTTCCTTGCCAGTAAACTGCTGATATACCAGTATGTGAATGGAATTGCTGGAACGACTTCCCTAAAGGTGACATATATTCATTTTTTAATGACATTCACAGTATAGTACAGGTCCACAGCTGTCACTTTGATGTTATCAAATCTGGTGCAGATTGGTACATCATGTAGTTTTATTATATCTTTTCTCTCTTGCGTATACGTCACATGCTTTGAAACTGGTGTATTCCCACAGCACCTTCTTTACTCTACTTTTCTGTCAGTTGTTCTGTACAGCAACTTCATTAAAATTATAATGTTGTCCATCTCTGTGGATTCTGTAACCTCTACTTGACTTTCAGACATCTGTAGTAATTTCCTTTCCATTGCACATTTCTCTATGAATGCATTTTTTGTTGTTTATTACATTGATGTTATACAAATGTGAATGCACTCACATCCACTAGTGGGAGTGCTTGTGCGCCATCATTGTTTACCTCAGCTGCTTGTATTCAGATGTAGCCATGGGGTAGTTTGCCACAATCTAATCATAGGTTTGTGCTGCAGCAACTATGTGAGTCTCCTTGTCATGCAAACTGACCTGGCTGCATGCATATCTGATTAGCATTGCTACACATTCCACATTCACTGTAAACAGTGTTGCCTTCACCACGGTCATGGACACAGAGTTTATTAATCCCTGGGGATATTTACAGTGCAGTAAATACATTTATTGGTAACCATTCAAAATATCAGGACCCAAGAGAGAGTCCCAAAATATGGAGACTAAATGGTCCTAGGAATGGACTTAGTTTATCTAAGTTCGAGATGCTATTTCTCAGAATATTTCCTTTTCTGTGAGGCATGATGATCTTTGAGTTGGTATATATAAATTCATGAGTGTGACAGGTGCAGGGGGGCTTTTCCCCCACTGCAAAAAGAAGTTTTAAGGAGAAGAGGGATTTTCGAGATTTGCTGTTCTCTGCGTTTTCGTTCTTTTTTTTTTTTATTATTAGCTTTTCAGCACTTGGGATTTCGAGTGCTGACATTTCAATAGAGAGCCATACTTATTACGTAGTTTGTTATCAGTACCTTCTGGTCCAGACTTCAATTGTACAGCCACATTTTGGTCTGTATCAATGGATTTAATTTTGGGATTATTATTTTATAAACTATTTCTTTTAAATATTTACTTACTGTATTCATTCACAGATTGTTTATCTACAGGCTGCTGTTGGCTGCTGAAGTATTTTATTGTTGGTTTATTATTATTGGATAGGTTCAGTGTTTATAAAAGTACTTAAATAATAAGCTCTTTAATAAACTTGAGCTTGAAATTCATTGTTTTCATTCAGATATGCTTAGGTTAACATGTCAACAGTATGCACCAGACTACCTGGTTTACATTCTTTGCAATCTTGCAGGCATTAAGGTGCTTTGCAATGGTTTATGGCTGGTCGTTGATAATCACAAATGGTATAGCTGCTCAGCAAACCTTGTACTTAAGATTAATGCCTACACCTCTGAATTTTACTATGTCTTAGATACATGGATTGAGACATCCGTACTTGTCAGACACAAGCAAAATGCAAGTTTAAAACTCAACCTGTATGGTGCTCCCAAATTAACAAACTTTGTAACAAAAAAATAAAACATTCCTGGCCATCTGTACAACATCTCTAGTTCATCATAGAATGGATTTAAAACTGGTAATTCCATAAAGTTTACCTTTAGGAAATGCAAGTCTGACTATGAGCTTAAGGTTGAATACAATTCAAAAGACAACCATAGGACCTTTTTCAGCCATATTAGGAAGCATTATCACTTTCACCTCTGATCGCCTATTCTCCCTCATGCTTCCCCTCCTGAAATCACTCTTAATTGAATCCTCTTAGCTCCTTCCGAAATTAAAAAATACTAGTTCCATGGGTCTTGACAACATCCTTGGATATCTTCTGAGAAATGTTAAGTTCCACCAAGCAAACTCTCTTCACTCTGAGTCTGTCCATTAGTTGCACCCTCAATTTGTAGAAAATAGCTGTTTTGATGCCCTTTATTAAAGGTGGTCTCTCTACTGGGCCTAGAGATTACAGGCTTGTTAGTCTCACTAGTATAATTTGCAAGGTTATTGAATATATTTCACCTCAACAGTATAAATTACCTTATATCAATAGATGCACACAATTTAGCCCTGAAAAGCAGATCATATATGTTAAACTTGGCGGGTTCTTCTAAAGGGTTAGCGAGATCATGGATAAAGGACACACACTTTGCACTGCCTACCAGGACCATGCCAAGGCTTTTGATGCCATCCCTCATGATGAGATTATTGAAAAATGTCTCAACTCAACATTAATCCATACATACCTGGCTATATAACTAATAGACTATGTGACAGATCCCATGATGTTGAGAGTATCTACTCTGAACATAAACACATTGCATTCTGATTCACATATTCTCTAGCAAGGGTTGGACCAGATCAATGTTTGGTGTGTTTATCATGGGCTTACACTTAACACTAAGAAATCCAGCATTTTTACCTTTTCTGAAAATACTCCATCACCACCATTTACTATATAGATAACATTAAACTTAAATTTAATCCTGTCATCAGAGACTTAGGTACCTCTGTTAATGGCAAACTTTACTTGACAGCTGCATTGTTGTCGTTGGCTAGAATGTCCTTCTAACTCATACAACTTATCCTTCATGATATTTCATTGGGATCTGGAGCCCTCTTTATTTCTCCCTTATTAGGTCCATCATTCAGTATAATGCCTCCTACAACATGCACCTCCCTAAGTATCTAAATCAATTCAAGATACCTCAGCAATTCCTCACAGTCTTAGTACCCATTACTACTCTGATAGATTAAAGATGCTATGCCCCTGCTCAGTCTCATATACACTCCTATAGATTGATTTTTGTTTATAGAGTTCCATGCTCTGAATAACCCCATAATCTTTGATTTCCTTTACCTAAATAGAAATGTTGTGATAAAGCAAATAGCCACACTAAAAAACTAGGCTTATGCTGTCCCTTTAACAATACCATCTGGTGCAGCAGTAATCTAACCCAACATATCCCCATCTCTGGAACAGGCTTCCATTACACACCAAGCAGAGTACTTCATTGACAGACTTTTAAACTGATCTGGATGACTGGATGGCTGACTGTATGTGTAAATAATAATAGGGACATTGTTATTCCCCTGCCAATATTATATTATATGGCTAAGCTTCTTAATTGTCTCCTCAAGTATAGGCTTAGTATAGAGTTTATGAACCTATTTATTTTATTTTACATTTGTTAACTGGGGGTGTCTGACTGAGCCGAAAAGGCCCTTTTTCAGCAGAGGCCTGGGAAGAAAAGCTCCACAAAGAAAAATTACAGACACATTTAGTAATTTAGACATGATCAGTATAAACACAAATTACAAGAGACATGTTTTTACAGTGGTATTCGGCACATAAACAGTTACAGTGGAGAGAACAAACAAAAAATATTAATTTTAAAAATAAAGGTAATTAATAGATTTGTGATGTACAGCTGAAATTTGGAACATATGCAGAATACATACATAGTACACAGGTACAGTACATACATTGTAGATTAGCCAGTGTTTGTGAGTAAGACTGAAAACTATTATCAAGTGCTCTAGATTTAGTATGTATATTTTATCCACTTTCACTAGCCTGGGGAGCAATCATGGCACTGCCAACTTTACTTGAGATGTTGCCTGATGAGGTCTTTAAAGGAGGCTTTGGATGATGTGTTTTGAATGCTAGTAGGGACAGAGTTCCATTTTTTAGCCACCGAACTACTATATAGTGCATCTCCAAAGCTATTGTAGCTGTTGGTGACTTCTAGTAGTAGTTTGCTTGATGATCTAAGAGGCCTTTTGGCTGAGTAATGTTGTACTAGGTTTTTGAGGGCAGGACACTTATTGGGGGGGGGGTAATAGATAGAATGACAGAGGCAGAGCTGATTGTAGGTTAGGAGGTTGGGCAGTTCAAGCCAGTGGAGCTGTCTCAAAGCAGTACAGTGATGAGTTCTATATGAGAAAATCTATGATTTTTTTAATACATCCCCCATGCACATAATCATGTAACATTTAGCATCCAAGCACCATGGCTAACACTTCTTTCAAAGTCTGCATGTATCTTGTTTATGTAATGATTAATACTCTAAATGCATATCCAGCTGGCCAGCCTTCTTACAACAGCACAGCTTCTAGACATTTTTGGCTTGCATCTCAGAATATTTAAATATAGGTGCTGTAGTTTTGCCAGTATCTTCAGTAATTTTGAGCTGTTATTTTATTCTCCATCCAGCTCCAAATCACATCATACTCAAGAAGTTTTCTTAAAGATGCAGTTATATTTGAAGTGTGAAGTATGAACTTAGAGGGGTACACTATTCCTAAGAAGCACATTAATGAGACTTTCTCAGTTGTGGCGTACATATTTACAATAGCATGTATAGGGGTACACTATTGCTAAGAAGCACATTAATGAGACTTTCTCAGTTGTGGCGTACATATTTACAATAGCATGTATCTTGTCTGCATCTGGTTGTAACCCATTAGCTGTAATAAAATGGCCCATATACTTCATAGGTGGCACACCAGAATAATATTTTGTTTTGTTTTGTTCATTTTCAGATCCTGGGATCTCAGTCTAATTATTAAATTAAGCACTCACATAATGATGTTTCTTGATAGTAACCCTATGCCAAAATGCCATCAGTTATGTCCATAACTCTTTCCAAACTTTCAATCATATCAGCCACACCTCTTTGAAAGACTTCTAAAGCCACAGAATTGTCAAATGGTGGTCTCAGAAATGTTTGTATCCCCAGGTGAGTGTGAAGAGTATGTACCTTTAAACTATCTTCATCAAAGTTGATTTGCCGAAACCCTTGATACACATTTCTCTGCAGTGGGTAGTGTCCCCTCAGAATCCATTTGTTAAGGTCTTGTGGAATTAAACAGATTCTTACCCTTGTTTACTTCACAGCAGTTATCAAACTGTTAACTAATTCTGTAGGTTTAGTATGCTTAACAATTCTACCTAGTGAACCCATAGTTTTAACCTCTTGCTGCATTTTCCTTCAGAGATACAGGCACTTTGTATGGTGGCTGTATCACCAGTGAAGCTTCTGGTGACAATGTAATCTGAATGTTTGCCTCCAAGCAATCCATACTTTCAAACAGATCTGAATAGTTTGTCATACTATCAGTCATAATATCAGTGTATTGCATATTCGTCTTATTCATATACAGTGTTGTTGATGCAACAGCCACATTTTAAATCTATTTTTGAATCTATTCAGAGGTTGTTTATGCATAACTGTTTCTGTTTCAGTTTTTGCTTAGCAAGACATTTACACACACTGGAAATCTGATCATGTGCTGATTGGCACTGTGAGCATGCTCAGGTGTTACTCTGTGTACGTGTGTATTATGCTGACTGTTTTCATGAATATCCACATTATACTTTTACACAGTTTCACATCTTCTAGATGTAGACCCAAAGACACCCATTTGCCATTTATAAGCAGGTGCTGACTATACTTAACCTATTGTCATGTTTTATTGCTTTTTTCACCTCTGTTTCTGTGTTTTGCACTGTGATACATGTGAGAGATGCAACTATATAGCCAAACTGGAGGCTGAGCTCTCTCAACTCAGGACTGGCAAGACCAGACAGGAGGAGAAGGAAACCACGCACACCACAAACCCAGTTTCACATAGAACTATCACAACTGCAAAACAAACACATAAACACACAAAGACATACTCAGAGGCACTGATCAAAAATCTACCAAAACTACAGAGGCCTCCAAAGCAGACACCCAAGCAATTGCCACCTCAAGACAGAAGACATGCAACACATAGTAGTTCTCAAAGTCAGTGTGCTAAACAGGCACAGCCCTTAAGGCCAAACACAATGCCAGACACACTTGTTATAGGTGACTCCATAGTCAGACACACTGACGTCCCACTCACCAGACTGAACAAGGAAAAGATCACTGTAAGCTGCCTGTCAGGCGCTAGAATCCGCCACATAACACAAGCACTCAGGTCACTCCACAGCAAGTACAAGTATGACTCAGTCATTGTCCATGCCGGTGTGAACAACCTGAGACGTACCTCCCTGGACTACATGAAAAGAGACATAGAGGAGCTCTCAGATTATGTAGCCCAGGCCTGTATGACCCTGACCCTGAGCAGTATCCTACCCTCACCAAGAATGATGCCACAATACAGAGACAAAATGATCAGCTTTAATAATTGGCTTAATTACTGGTGTCATTCTAAGGGGATCCAATGTCTGTCTGCCTGGGATGACATGCTTGACAAGCCACACTGCTTCGCAAGGGACGGCTTGCACCTGTCACCCCTGGACTTCCAGATATTGGCAAAGGCTCTTGCCACCCCCATAGTGCCTTTTTTAGGCAAGGCTCAAATGATAAACCTACCGCCCTAGAAAACAAAAATGGAGAAAAACTAAGGGTAATACTGCTCAATGCCAGAAGTCTAAACCTCAAGATGCATGCCCTCGAAGCCCTCCTCAGTATGGAGAACATCAATGTTTGTGCTGTGACTGAAACCTGGTTCAAGGCTCCTGAGAGCACCCCAGCACTATCAGGTTATACCTCATATCATGCATTCTGGCCCCAAAATCCAGACCGAACCACAAAAGGAGGGGGAGTATCCATATTCATAAAGGATACCCACACCTCCAGGCTAGTGGCAATGCATGAAGCATCGGAGACCATCCAGGTGCAATTAACCATAGGTAAAACTGCCCTACAGTTTGTAACATGCTACAGACCACCTTCTCAAACTCAGGAAACCCACACAGCCTTCCTGAAGACACTGGAGAGTATGAATGTCTCTCCAAACACCATCATATTGGGTGACTTCAACTACCCAAACATAGAATGGGAACATTACTCAAGCCCCAACACCCTAGCCCAAAGGTTCCTGGAGTTCATAAACTCAAATGCTATGGAACAACTAGTCACCATTCCCACAAGAGGAGAAAATATACTAGACCTGATCATCACAAACATGGGGACAAAATGCTCCACACCGGAAGTATATCCCTCATTGGTGAGATCAGACCATAAATTAATCTCACTGGAGATCCACATCCCGCCCCCACCCCAGCAAAAGACCACAGTGAAGAACTTCTCAAAAGCAAACTTCACACTTCTTAAGACTGGTGTGGTATCCTTCAAGGCCCCGAGCCAGTGGAAACCACAACCCACGCTGCTGAAACCCTTACAAATGCCTTCTATGAGCACCTCCAGGAATGTATGGATCAAGCAATCCCTAATAAAATCAAGACCCTTTCCACCAAAGACAGGCGCCCAGTCTGGTGGACCCCAGCCATAAACAAACTCTACAACAAGAGGAGAAAGCTACTACATGACAGAGCAAAATCCCTAAAAGGGAAGGCATCTCTGATCAATACTAGCAAAAAACTACGATCACTCATAAAATCATCCAAGGCCAACTTTGAGAGAAAAATCACTAATGACACAAAAGACAATCATAAGGCCTTCTTTAGCTATGTTAGAAACCTGGGTGGAAACTCCCAGATATGCTCAGAATTAGTCCAAAATGATAAAAATCACTGAACCCACAGACATTGCCAACATACTGGCAGACAGGTTCAGTGCAAATTTCTCCCCCCCCCCCAAAGGAGAAATATCTATCCCACCAGAGTCTAGCCTCCCAAACATCTCAGATGCCCAGGTGAGAGCTGCTCTCTCTAAAGCAAAAAACACAGCATCAATGGGACCGGACGGTGTCCCCGGCTGTGTGCTACATGAACTCAATGAGGAACTAAACCCACACATAAGGCTGCTGTTTAATCTTAGCCTTACTACAGGATACGTACCCAAAGAATGGCGTACGGCAACTGTGGTCCCACTCCACAAAGGCGTTGCTTCTACAGACCCTGGAAATTACCACCCCATAAGCATGACGAGCCTTGTCTGCAAAGCTATGGAGAGGATCATAATGGAACTCATAAATAAAGACATTGGGGACCTACAGACACTGGATCCTACCCAATTTGGCTTTGTCAAGGGCAGATCCTGCCTCTTGAACTTGGTCGACTTTTTCGAAACAGTCACTAAGGCCATTGATGAGGGTAAGGCAGTTCACACAGCCTACCTTGACCTAGCAAAAGCGTTCGACACAATACCCCACTCGGGCATCATAGAAAAGCTCACCAGCTTAGATGTAAACCCATATGTCACAAGATGGGTTGCAAACTGGCTCAAGGACAGAACACACAGTGTTAGAGTTGCTGGTGCCATGTCAGACTCTAAGCCGGTCATGAGCGGTGTCCCACAGGGCTCAGTCCTGGGCCCCCTTGTTCGGCATTTATTTTTCTGAAGTGCAGGCAAACATAGGGGGATTGTGGCTGACAAAATTTGCAGATGACTGCAAACTGGGCACCATAATTGACACTCCATCAGACACAGACATCCTCCAGAGAGGTCTCATAGAAATGGATAACTGGTGCCAGAGCCATGGCCTTAAGCTAAATGCCAAAAATGTATAGTCATACCCTTTGGGAAAAACAAGGTAACCCCTAATTACCACATAGGTGGAAATCCATTAAACACGGAAGAAGTTATCAGGGACCTGGGGACCCAAGTTGACAGTAACCTCTCTTTTGACACTCACATTGCCAAAGTGGTTAGGAAGACCTTCTACATTGCCCACCTGATCATGAAGGGATTCACATCCAGATCAGGAGAGGTCATTGTACCCTGTACTCTTCACTTATCAAACCAATGATTGAGTACAACGCCCCATTCGAATGTACCTTACCCGACACCTGCAGCAGTTGGAAAGACCCCAAAGTTCCTCACCAAAAGGATAAAGGGGCTCAAACATATGTCATACGATGCCCGACTGAAGAAACTCCAGCTCTATTCAGTCGCATACCGTCTGCTCAGAGGTGATCTGTGCCTGACATACAAGGCCATGTCCAACCCAGAATTAATGGACATGCTCCACCTCAAAAAATCCAAATCCACCAGAGCCACGAGAGCAAGAGACTTAAACCTCAACACGGATATAAATAGGACGTGCTGGAGGGACAGATTCATCACCCAGAGACTCCCTACACTATGGAACAGAATCCCAGTCCATGTGAGGCAGAGCCCCTCACTGACTCTGTTCAAGAGAAATCTTGACGAGTGGATGGGAGATCGTAGGTTTACCCCGGGAATCATCTCTGTGTCACTGCTGAACAGAGGCACAGCAAACTAATGGGTATAGTATTCTCATTCTAAGGGGTGGTGAAAGCCACACACACTCTGGCTAGGCTTATAAATGCCCTAGGGCAGATAGCCTAGTATGAACCTATGAACCTATGCTCACTAAAGACTGTAAGGTACTCATTTACATTTCCAGTTTCACAGCCTTCCTAGTCTTAGTACATTTTTACCTAATGCCCTATAGTGCTAGATATTCTACAGACTCAAACATTTACTTCTTTTCTGTACAGCACATATGTTGTGTGTGTCTTTCAAACACGTGCAGTGTTTTCGTACTATTTACTGTCCTGACATTTTATTTGTATTATTTCTGTCATTTGACTTTATCTTTCCTTATCTTCAAATTAAGTATCAATTTTGCACATGATATCAGCCAATAATGTTAATGCATATTCAGCAGTAGCACAGAATAATGTCTTTTCCAGGTGTTAGGTTTGACTCTAATTACTTCTCTCCTATATAACCCTGCAAACAACTGTATATCTGATAACTGAATCACACATCTCTCCAAATTCTCACTTATGTGTCCTATGTCTTAAATAAATCACATATATACCCTTTAATTTCTGCTAAAAATGCATTTCTGACATAGGGTGGGTTCTTCTTTAGCACACATTATGCTTGGAATTTAGTTTTCATTACTGCCAAGCTGCATTTCTTCTCATCAGTCTGGACAAAAGTATTAAGTAGAGTAATGGCTTCCTTGTCTGTAGTAGGAAGAGATGTGGCACACTTACTTGGCTGTGGTTATGAATGACGCCATTTGTCTTGAAATATGGCTTAGATCTTTGGATAAACGACTTCCAAAATACAATTGGAGGTTAAACTATCACCATTTGCAGATAGACATTGAAGAAAATCTTACCTAAAACTGAAGAAACAAATACTATGTGTAGCAGGAAAGCAGTGTAAATGTTAATGAATTACTAGGCTACTGATATGCAACTCTCCTCATTTAGTTCAGTCACCTGCCAAAACTCAGTTGAGGTGCTGTGTTGTGTAGTGTTATCATCTGTTTGCAAACTAAATTGTGCAATAACTTATAACAGTTTGATAGAAGGATACCTTAAATGTCCACCCGGGAAATGTGATGCCAAAATTCAAATTCAAAAATCCATAGTCCTGCACGACAATGAATTAGTTAACATGGGCAGGAGAACTATTCTACATTAAAATACACAACAAAGCATCTAATTATTATGCATAAACTACAAAATCTAACATTCAAACTAGAAAAACAAACAAACAAAAAAAATTACAGATACTCATTTTATAAGTGCCATAGAGCATGTAGGGTACGGATAGTACAAATATTAGCATATGGCCAGGGATTGTAAGTTTTTTGCCATACAACAATCCTGGGCATCCGGTGCTGCCTGTATCATGCACACCCCTTTATGTCTTATTGCATCTATCTATATAAGTATATATATATATATATATATATATATATATATATATATATATATGTTGTGTCTTTTGGCTTTTCCCGGTTAGGGGTCGTCGCCACAGCGGAACTCCGGTCCGCTAATGATTGGCAGTTGATTTTTAAATGCCGAGTTGCCAGCCCTGATGCACAACCTTCAACGAAGGTACTCCCATTCACGCATGTCTCCACGCAGAAGACGCTCTAGCTGAGAATCGAACCGGACAGCGTCTTACTGTGTGTGTGTGTGTGTGTGTGTGTGTGTGTGTGTGTGTGTGTGTGTGTGTGTGTGTGTGTGTGTGTATATATATATATATATATATATATATATATATATATATATATATATGCAGGCATATGACATTTCAATGAAATGATGTAACAAAGAACCACAAATAATTGATTACAAATGTTCAAACAATAAAACGTAAAAAATAAAGATAAAAAGAAAGAGAAAGAAAAAAATATTTTTTTTTTTTGCAGGGGGTAAGCCCTTCCTACACCCCTCACCCCTAGCCAAATATATATACCACCAGCTGTGGAATTGCTCCACAGTGGGGAGGGGCATATTTACCACACTTTGCTGTATTGCAATGCTGCTCATGAAAAACTGGTATAGTTCAGTCCACTGATTTTTGATCAGCTGTGCTGGCTTTTACAGATGTTGATGAAATGCTTTGTTGTAATGCTGAAAAATTAAGACTTGGATAAAAATAAAGGACATTTGAATTAAAGCACGCGGAGAAAAATAAGTCTCCTACTGGCATGTGTGCAATTGTAATTGTAAATGAAGAAATAATTCTGCCATTTTGGAGATGCAGACACCAGTCCTTTTACTTATGACACTGTTCCCATTTGTTTTGAGAGACAATGTTGGGTTTTTAGACCTAAGTTCTCATGCATGTATAATTAGTTAGGCACCACAGAAAGCATAAAGCGCAAAATATAACTACTTGCCAAAAGTATACTGCAGCAGACATGGCCCACTGGGAGGAGAACCTGACCCAGGAAACAATGAAGTGATTGTACATCCGTTTGCCGTGAAATGTCTGGAATCCCATTAGATTAGCTGGGACCAGTTGCTGGGGATACAGATATCTGGTCTGCCTTGCTTACTCAGCTTGCTATCATTGCAACCATTACCAGGTAAGTGATTAATGGATGGATGCTGTACTTACTGGGTTAGTACGCATAGCTATTCACATTTCTGTAAAGACGCTGTCCGGTTCGATTCTCAGCTAGAGCATCTTCTGCATGGAGACATGCGTGAATGGGTGTACCTTCATTGAAGGTTGTGTGTCAGGGCTGGTAACTCGGCGTGTAAAAATCAACTACTAATCATTAGCCGACCGGAGTTCTGCTGTGGCCACCCCTAACCGGGAAAGCCGAAAGACACAACAACAACAGCATGCAAGAATGTTTCCTGTATTTTCATGTTAGGTAGAATGCTAAGTGTAAAAGGCCTTAAAATATGCATCTGAAATTTGTTTTTGTAGCTGTTCCATTTTGCTTATTAAGTAAATTATGTAAAAAAATACATTACTTTTCCTAAACAAAGGGACATTAGAACTGATGGTTGGTCGATGCTATCTTTTTGCAGACATATAAGAAACTTTCAGATAGCATTCTTGTCAGCAGTTTGACTGGCCTAGCAGGTTTATCTCCAGCTTTGCCTTGTCAGGTTCTCATGGTGTATATACATCTATAACAATTAGTACGTAGTCTACAGTGTTTGAAAGGGGAAAGCTAAGCACTTCCACATGCATTAAGATTCATCAGGGAAGTGTCTGTACAATGTAGTTCCATTCCAGCTGCTTTAATCTTTTCCCTTGAATACAGTTTTTGTACGTATTTTGTTGAATAACAAAATGTTGCAGTCAGAAGGTACTGAATGTATCTGTCACTTACAGTGTGAATTCTAAATAATTCTTAAACACTCCTTTATACCTAGGGTTTTTAATAATTATAGTGTTTGGAATAGTCTTTCCATGGAAGCTTAATAATCTGTGTGTGTGTGTGTGTGTGTGTGTGTGTGTGTGTGTGTGTGTGTGTGTGTGTGTGTGTGTGTACATATATATATATATATATATATATATATATATATATATATATATATATATATATATATATATATATGTATATAATTTTAGAGTTCTGTATCAATACGCAGCACTAAAAAGAACAGTGGATAAGTCCTATGTCATATGCCTTGAAAAATGAAACTACACATATCCTGAAGAGGCAAAGCATTCTGGGAAATATGGAATCCTACAGAGATAATTTTTACTGCCCGAAACTAAAACATAATTTCTTTGTATACTAAAAGAAAATAACAGTTTAAGCAGATGTGCAAGGAACTCAAATAAAGACTCATTTATATAGAGAGTAGATATGTAAAAGCATCTTGTGGTCTACATTCATTTCACTAGTAGCAACTGTCCCACATATATAAACCTGGTATGTTTTAACATTCCAGACACTATTGGGACAAGGATATCCAGCAGTGCTGTGTAGCCTGACAAGAGTATGCAGTGCACCATAGTAAGGCACTTAATTTTGAAAGTCCACCTGGCCAGTAACACATGTGGTGTTGCTTGGTAAGTCATAATGTGCATATCTAGCTGTGCTGTGTGCCAACATCTTGACAAACTGTGATTCATAAAGGGGTTCATCACCATATTATGGTAATCAGGGGATAAGGTACTGTGTAAGCTCCCACAGGTGGGCAGTCACCAGCATTAATATGTAGGAGTGGGTTAGGTTTGTGTGAGGTAGCAGGTCTGCCTGCACCATAGGCGACTGTGTTGTCAGTATGGATTTTCTTGCCGTACAACAGTGTTTTTTTTTAATCTGTTTTGTCTACACCAGTGTTTTGCTTACCTCTGTATTTTAAACAATATACCATCAAGGGAAGCAGATTACTGCACTGATGAGCACAGCACCATTGTACAGTCTGCCATTGCCATCTCATACTAACGTAGCCTGTACTGCAATGGTGCTGGTTTTATGAACTGCATATGAATGAGGCAAAATTTGTATAGGGGAGAGTTGGGTGGTGTAACAGTGGTATTCTAGTGGTGCACAATAGGCAAAACCATGCTCAGGGTCTTGCCCCATCAGGTAAGGTGTTTTGTAAATTGCAGAGGCCTTTTTTGTGTCACTTTGAAGCACACAATCCATAATCCACTGTGCACAACTTTTATAAATACTTGCCTCAATCCAAAAGATACTGGCAAAACTAAGGAATGTATAAATATAGTTATAAATCTCCATTTTCAAGGTATCATAAGCAATATGTAAATTACTTTTGAAAAACACAAGTGTTTCAGCACAACAGTTAAACCCTGCACACTATGATAGAAATGTTTAATAATGCAGTCAAGCCAAAAATCAATATTCTTCTACATCTAGACATGTTTCTTTGTTATTAAAGTTCATCAGCATATTAGAAGTAGAAACTGTTTTGCTGTGAAACATTTGGCTTATAAAATCAATGTTTTTTATTACCCCATGGTTAAAGGTATTAAATAATCTCATAGTGCCATAGATGGGTTTAGGAATAACACCCTCATTCATTTGTTTAATTCTAGTTGTAAATCATCTGTAAGTCATAACTGAAAAGTTATACAAATGCACTTCTTAATATGGGAGTCATGAGTGCTGCTTTTTGTCATGTGATATGGGAGGCTGGCATAATGGTTAAGGTATTTGCCTCATAAACCAAAGGTGCAAGGTTTGATTCTCACATGGTGTAAGTGACTAGGCTTAAAATGGCCCACAAAGGCAGTTAGCCTAGTACTAACCTATGAACCTATTTGCTCATTCATGCTTTATAGAAGGATTATTATGAATGAACTGAAGCAAGAAAGATAAAGTTGCACTGAATTGGGATTTAAATATATGATTGGGTTCCTTATTGAAATGTTGACACTCAAAATGCCAAGTGCCAAGACATAGAAAAAAAAAAAGACAGACAATCCAGTAGAAGAGAGAATCATGAACATCAGTCTTCTCCTTTAAACTTCTGTTTTGCAGACAGAAGTTCCCATGCACACCCCAGTGAGCAGCATACCTCTGAGTTTATATATACCAAGTTCAAGATTGCCATACCTCAGAGAAAAGGGGATATTCTGGGAAATGGTCATCTTGGACTTAAGTCCCCTTTCTCAGCCATTCAGTCTCCGTGTTTCAAGACTCCATCTAGCAGGTACCTACATTTCAAACTGTTATCATGATTACATGCTGTTTCATCGGACTTTCAAACATCCATTTGGTAGCCAAAGATACTGAGTCACCTTTAACAGAGCCATTTCACCTTCAGCTAGGAATCACTCGGATTACTTTTTATCAGAAACATCAGTTCTGGCTTTAGATTGCTTACTTAATTCAATTTTAACATATGGTAAGATATTAATAATCTTTTGTAAACTACATGCAACAAATGTTTTACACAGAGTGTAACACAGAGTGCTTTACATGCCAGCATATTAGCAGTAGGAACTGGTCCATTGGACGAATGTCTGGTTTGGAACAAGAAATTCAAATTGATTGGATATTTTTAGTTTTTATCTTGACTGCTTAAATAACAGTGCATTGCTTGCCCCATGCTCTATTTTGCTGGCCTACACTGAGCTTCACACAGCACAGTGGTAGGGAACAGTGGACTCCAAAATCTCAAACCACTACAATCAAGCCTACCAACAGTATTAGCATCCCCATATTATCCACCTTTATGGTCACTAGTCTCCTCACTCAGCGTTCAGCCTTGTTGCTGTCTGTTGTGGTATACGCCTCAGTGTGGAGCAAACTGCAGATTACCTAGTAGTGTATAATTTACTAGTGACTGTTATTGCAATCCAAGTCTTAATTTCCTAGTATCACTTCACTAAACTGTTAAAACATCAGTTTCTGACTCCCTTACAGAACAGAAGCATCTGTCATTGATACCCCAAGATGCTAAAATATCATCTCTATGAGTGAAACTGTTATTTCCCTTTTAACTCCAAGAATCAGTTACCTGTTAGGTAATAACTGTGCCACTCTTCCTTCGCCAGAAATAAAATCACCTGACCACTATGGATGCCATATCAACTTTTCTCCCATCTTTAACCAGCCTTGTAGTACGGGGTGTCCTTAGGCACTGTAAAAACTGCCTAATGCTCACAAATAATGAGTTACCATTTGCAGCCTGGACTGAATGACATGCAGCACTCAAACCTGAGGAACATTCAGAGACGTGCGATTTCACCATGGATGGATGCAGGCAAGACTCTGGCCCTGAATGGAAATCTGCCTTTACCCAGAATGATGCCTAAATAGAAACACAAGATAATTAACCTCAAAAATGTTCTAAGTTTCAGTGTCATTCTCCGGGGAGGGAGTCCAGTGTGTGTCAAACTGGAAGGAGATGAAAGATAGGCCAAACTGCTCCAACAGAGATGGCGTACACCTCTCAGACCATAGCTTCTACTTACTGGACAAAGCCATTGCTGCCTCAGTAGTGCCTCTTTTAGGCCAAGTTCAGCTGCAGAACAACCCGACATAATAAACAGTGGCATTGCAAATCCTAATCAAAATGTGCATGCAATGTAGTCCCAGGAACAATGACAATGTATTAAGTTAAAAACTTATTTTAATAAAAAACTCAATACAAATGCTCGGTTACGCACTTTTGTCTATTACATAGAGTTCCTCAGCACTGATTAAATTCATTCAACAACCCACATATATAACATTATAACATCCTAATTCTGACCACATCAAGATTGTTCTTCTCAATGCCAGATGTCTTAAGAGAAAACTACCTGATCTTAAGCTTCATAGGATGTTACTAGACTATTGATCAGAGGGTCTTTACAGGCCTAGTCGTTAAATCCCAGTACAATACTAGATGAGATATTTCATCTATTCCAAAGGTTTTTCTAGCAAGGGCTATGTGTGTCCAGGAAAGAAGCTGGGGCAATCCTCGGCAGAAATTTACGGTTTCCCCATCCAGTCGTCCAGGTTGTGCTTAAACAGGGTCATGGAGGTGCTCTGCTTGATATGGATTGGAAGCCTATTCCAGAGGAATGGTAACCTCTGAGAGATGCATCTGTCTCTCCAGCAGGTCCTGTTTATGTCACAGGCTATATTGAGGTCCTGGGAACGGGTGACTTTAGTCCCATTAGACTTAAAGATGTGCAGCATTTCCATTAGATATGGGTCAGAGATAGCCCTGTAAACCAGACATAAGTTACCTCTAAGTAGTCTATACACTACTGAGTACAGTGAAAGTGACTTCAGTCTGTCTGTATAAGACAAGTGCTGGAGACCCTGAATTTTCTTAGTTACAAATCTCCAAGGTCTCTCAAGTTGCTGCAGGTGTGTGGTATGGTACTTACCAAAAGGAGCATTATATTCATAGGTTCATAGGTAGGTACTAGGCTATCAGCCCAAGGGCCTACGTAAGCCTAGCCAGCAAGGTTCCATAGCTTACACCACCCAAGAAAGTTATTTTCCTGTGCCACTGTCCAGCAGAGACACAGAAGTGATCCCCGGGGTGTATTTCCTATTTCCCATCCATTCATCAAGATTTTTCTTGAAGAGTGCTAATGAAGAACTTTGTTTGACATAGATGGGTAGCTTGTTCCAGAGTATAGGAAGACTCTCGGACAGGAATTTATACCTCCAGAGTGTCCTGTTTATTGCAGTGACAAGGTTTAGGTCCCAAGAGCGTGTAGCTTGGAGGGATTTGGATTTCTTTATGTGTAGCATGTCCAGCAGCTCTGGGTTTGACATAGCTTTATATGTTAGGCAGAGATCACCTCGGAGTAGGCAATATGCTACGGAGTAAAGCTGGAGTTTTTTGAGGCGGTCAGTGTAAGGCATTTGTTTGAGGCCAGTAATCCTCTTTGAGAGGTACTTCTGTGGCCTTTCCAGCTGCTGCAGATGTCTTGTGAGGTACATTCCAAAAGGGGCATTGTACTCTATAATGGGTCTAATGAGGGATGAGTAGAGGTGAACAATGACCTCTTTTTTCCTGGATGAGAACCCTTTTATGATGAGGTGTGCCATGCAGAAGGACTTCCTGACTACTTTGGCGATGTGACTATCAAAGGAGAGGCTACTGTCCACATGGGTCCTAAGGTCTCTTATCACGCATTTGGTGTTAAGTAGATTGCTGCCTATGGGTACAGAGTTTTTACCAAAGGGGATAACACTGCACTTTTTGGCATTGAGCTTGAGGCCATGGCTCTGACACCAGGCATCTGTCTCAGTGAGGCCCTTCTGTAGGATGTCCACATCATTTGGGGACTTGACTATGGCTCCTAGTTTGCAGTCATCTGTGAACTTCATTAGCCAGAGGCCTTTTGTGTTAGCCTGTACTTTAGAGAAGTAGATACCAAACAGGAGAGGTCCCAGAACGGAACCCTGTGGTACTCCACTTGTCACTGCTTTGAGGTCAGATTTGGAGTCTGCAACTTTTACAGTGTGGATTCTGTCAGTGAGCCAGTTGGCAACCCATCTTGTGATGCAGGGATTTCTACCTAGTTTAGGGAGTTTAGCTATAATTCCAGAATGGGGGATGGTGTCAAAAGCCTTGGTGAGGTCAAGATAGGCTGTGTGAACCACCTTACCCTCATCCACGGCTTTGGTGACTGCCTCAAAGAAGTTGATCAGGTTTAGGAGGCATGATCTGCCTTTCACAAACCCGAACTGGGTGGGATCCAGAGTTTGGAGGTTACCAATGTCTTTGTTTATGAGTTCCATGATGATACGTTCCATGGCCTTGCAGACCAGGCTTGTCAGGCTAATAGGTCGATAGTTCCCGGGATCAGTGGTGGCTTCCCCTTTATGGAGTGGGATAACTGTTGCTGTGCGCCATTCAATGGGCATAAAGCCTGATGTGAAGCTATTATTGAACATGGTGCTTAAGCGATGAGCCAGTTCGTTCTGAAAGCGCTAGATCAGTTATACGTTCATTTTTATCTGGTTCATTGAAATCTTTTTATGTATGTTTTATATTACTTGAGTGCCTTATGTTCACAATAAAGGTCGTATTATAGTTTATTAGCGTGCTTCACCCTTGGGACTTATGTGTTTATAGTTCTTGATATTCAACTGGGTTAGTTTGTCAATGATGCCCAAATGTGGGATAGTTTTGAAGGCCTTAGCCAAGTCAAGATAGGCTGTGTGAACAGCTTTGCCCTTGTCTATGGCTCTGGTCATGTTCTCGAAGAAATCCACCAGATTTAGTAGGCATGACCTGCCCTTGACAAAACCAATCTGTGATGGATCCAGGGTTTGGAGATCACCTATGTCCTCATTTATGAGGTCCATGATGATTTGTTCCATTGTCTTACAGATGAGGCTGGTTAAACTTATGAGTCTATAGTTACTCGGGTCTGTTCCTAAGCATCTCTTTTGAAGGGGGATAACAGTCACTGTTTTCCATTCAGTGAGGATAAAGCCAGTACTCAGGCTGTGGTTGAATAGAGTGCCTAATGGAGTAGCTTGCTCTTGTTTTAGAACATTAAGAACGCAGCCTGGAATGTCATCTGGTCCCATGGAGGCTGTGTTCTTAGCCTTGGAGAGAGCATTGATGACTTGCTGTTTGAAGATGCAAGGGGAAGGAGATGATGAAGACCTGGTTTGTGGTATGGTTAGGGGGTGAAATTTTCACCAAACTTATCTGCTAAGAGGTTTGCAATTTCTGCAGGGTCAGTGTGTGTAATGGCACCCACAATTAGTTTAGCACACATCTGAGCCTACCTTTTAGGTTGTGGATGTAGCTGAAGAAAGCCATATGGTTATCTTTGGCTATAGTTGCTAAATTTTTCTCATACTTGCTCTTTGAAGATTTTATGAATTGGCTTCTTTGCTTGTTTAGGCTGAGGAGGGTGCTCTTCCAGTTCTGGGATCTCACTTTTTTGTTTTAGACAGCAGCTTCTTTCACTTATTGAATAATTTATTAATGCTAGGCATCCACCAGAATGGTTTGTTTTTTCTTGAGGAACTTGCTTTAATCCTATCCAGCATGGCTGTGTCTATACATATGTGTAGATGCTTACACATGGCAGCAGTGTATACCTTAGTATAGCTGTCAATGCTATATGTGGAAACTGGAGCTTGGAAGTCGATTATACCTTCCCTTAGGAGGGTATAGTTAGCCTTGGTGAAGCTTGACTTCTTTGGGGAGTTCTGGTGCTATTGCTACTTCAAAAATGCCTGATTTATGGTCATATTTAACCAGTGAGGGATGAGCCCTGGGGTGGTGCACTATTTGTTCCAGGGCATTTGAGATAACAAAGTCCAGGAACTTTTTTGCAAGTGGGTTTGGGCTCGTATAAGTTTCCCAATTGATGGAAGGATAGTTGAAGTAATCCATGACTAGGATGCTAGGTTGTACCTTAATTGTCCCAAGTAGGTCTAAATAAGCTGTGTTGGCATCTTGGTTCATGGAAGGGGACCTGTTACTGATGATGACCTAAAAGGAAGGTCTTACTCATGGTAATTTGGACTTGGATTAGCTTCATAGAATTTTCTTGTCTAACCAGTTTAGAGGTTTAATTACCTTTAATGAAGATAGATATTCCACCTCCTTTTTCTCACATGTTCAAGTTTTGGTCTGAAAGTGTGGAAGGCATTATAGCCTTGCAAAGCTGGGGTACTTTCTGTGGACTTGAGTCAGGTTTCTGTGACTGCACAGATGTCAACATCTTCCAGGGGGAGGAGTGCTTCCAGAGACTGCAGTTTCTGATTTAAACTCCTAGTGTTTAACAGCATAACCCTTAGTTTTTTTGTGTTTGATATTTTCACATCGGGAATTGTGTTGCTGTGACCTTGCTTAAAAAGGCATTATGGGGGAAGCAAGTGCCTTAGCCAGCAACCAAAAGTCTAGAGGTGATAGGTAAAGACCATCTCTGTCAAAGCAGTGTGGTCTATCCAACATGTTGTCTCAGGCTGACAGGAACTGGATCCCCTTAGAATGACACCAAAAACTAAGCCAATTATTGAAGCTAATAATTTTTTGTTTATATTGCGGTATCATCCTAGGCATGGGGAAACTGCTGCTAGGGACATACCCGCCTAGAACACATATTCAGAGCGCTCAATCATGTCTCTCTTCATATAGTCCTGACAGGTACATCTCAAATCATTCACACCAACATGAACTATTATGGAGTCATAATGGTACTTGTTGTTGTGAGACCTGAGTGCATGTGTAATCTGGTGAATTATTGCACCAGACAGGCAGCTGACAGTAACCTTCTCCTTGTTCATCCTGTGAGTGGGGTGCCTGTATGTCTCACTATAGAGTCACCTATAACTAAAACATTTGGAATAGTTGTGCATTGCTTTTAGGTCTTATTTGGTGAGACACAGGTGCTAGTATTTTTATGTGTATTTGGTGCTTGAGGTGTTATGTTAAGTGTAGTATGTTTGTGTTTTGGAGGTGTCTGGTGTTTAAGTAGGTTTCTGGAGAGTACCTATGCATATGAAGGTGTATGTGTTGGGTACATATTACGTGTTGTAACTGAGACTTGTTTTCAGTGCAAGGACACCATTCCTCCTTACCTGCATTCAGTGCTTACCATGACTTCAAACTTGAGGTAAACTGTGGTGGCATCTCCATGTTTATTAGAAATAATATAACCTCAAAACAAATCCCCTTTGACCCTAATACTGAGTTTACTGAACTCCGGCATATCTGTAATACGAATAAGCACCAATTTATAGCCTACTGTACGGCATCGTCTATAGTCTTAGAAGATCATAATAGACACCTACATGTGCTTAGTAAACTACCCTTATCAAAAATACCTTTCATATGGTGAGGGGTCTCAACAACTACTCATCCTCCAAACTCATATTATGTCTGAGGGAATCTGGTCAATCATCAATCATCAATATATATCTGAAGAAACTTACATTTTTACATGTACTTTTATCCTATGCACCTTTCTTGATTCATAGATTCATAGATATTTCAAGGCCACTGAATCTCCTGACCATTCTTCTATTGTCAGTACCCATCCCTTAGATAACACCTCTTTTCTCATGGAGGGCCATATTGTTCAGTACTGGAGTAAATTTGTGGATGCCCATCCAGTCACCTAGTTTATAATTATATAATATCTTAGCTTCACTAATCCTAGTCTTTGTTTAGCTTGTTTTACTTAATATGTATTCATCTGCTTCTTGACTCAATTGTCTTCCCTTGTATGCTTTTTTCCACAGGCTATGATGTTTGGGCTGTTTCCTGAATTCTCTTTCATTGAATGTTTTGTTTCTTTTTCTTTATACCAGAATTATTTAACTCTACGGTAAAGTTTATGACCAGAGTGTATGTACTAGAGTTGATGTCTTAAAATTATTTTGGATAAATAATCCATGCATACTGACTATATGCAAATGATAACTTCTAAAGTATACTGTATTTTAACGCTCTAATAATCATGCTGCCCTCCATTGTCATCACCGATCTTCTCTAATTCTTTGATTATCATGTAAACCAGCATCTGTGTCATACAACTACTGCTTGACTTTTTGATTTTTGTGGGATATTCTCTGCCATTAGTGGTACTAAATTCTTCCCATAAAACTCTGATGCTTCAGACTGCACTGAATAAAATACATCATCTTACAAAAAAAAAAAAAAAAAAAAAAAAAAAGAAACAGGCTGATCCCACTAATTGCTTGACCCACTCTTCCGAATACACTTAAAGTAATTGCACTTTGAGCACTGCCTGCTGCTAGGTAACAGGCAGGAGACAGCCACTTATCACTGTTTGCTGAGAACTGTATACAAGGGGGAAAGAGACACAGAAGAGACCATCTTTCAAATTAGTTAGCACACAGGCTGCTTTGTCAGGTGAAATCATTTTCCAGCATCTAAGATTTAAGACCAAAACAGAGAGGATTCTCACAGACTAGTGTAATTACCACTGCTATAGATATAATTGTTAACTATAATAAAATCTAGTTGCTTTGGACTTGTTCATGACTGAGCCAACAAGAAGTCTTTCATTTGGAAATGTAAAAATTATCTATGATGCTATCATCTTTCTCAGGGATATCTAATTGTACAGGTTTTCAAGTATATGAGCACTAACTTTTATAAATAATTAAGAAACAGTGTTCTTTTCATATAAGTGCATAATATATAGGATTACGATCAGTTTCCACTCATAATCAGCAAATCATGTGTTAAAGATATATGAAAGTCACCTTGAGAGCAAAGCTTGAGAGGTGAATCTCGGCATCCATGTCGAGAACACAGCTGGTTATAATTAGCAACACTGTCATAATTCTTTTTAGCTGTATCTGGTCCATGTACTACCAGTTCCAGGAAAAAGATGAAGGACTGCAAAGTGATTTACCACCTTTTAAAGCCTTTGAAAGCCAGTAAAACATTTTGTCTGCTTGGCACTGTCAAAGAAAATGAAGGCAGAAACAGTGTGTGCCCCTGAATAGTGAAGTGCTTTAAAAGCTGTTAAGACACTTTTTTATTTATAAGTGCAGCAGAGTAAAGTTCATATGTTTTTAAAATCTGTTTTGCTTCTGCTACTGGGCTTTGCAAGTTGGCAATGTCCCCAGCATGAGACCCATTCATAACAGTACTTAAAGATGTTTAACAAAGTTTTGTAAAGCATCCCTTGGCACTGTTACAGTTGAGTCTGGCACTGATAAAGCACTTAACATGTTTATGTTTTCTCAATATTAGAGTATAATTTCAGAGCTCAATGTGAGTTCTGTTTTTTATGGTTATATATGCTCCTGATTGTCATGGTATTTCTCTTCATATGCAGCATTAATGTCATGCTCATTTTGCCTCTAGGTCTGAGTCTGAAAGGGTCCGTGGACCAGCTTACCTACCCAGTTATCAAATAAATAAATAAATAGATTAATAGATGGCTAGTACCAGTTACCCCCAAAAAAGCAGTTATAGTATTTAGACTATTCTTTATTATATTGTCCCTGAGAGAAGACTACATTTGTTTTACTGAAGTGTTGTAATATCTTAGTATTTAGAAGATGTTAGATTGGGGTGACAACAGATATGGGCTGATAGTTTTCTAAATTGTTCAGGTTTCCACAGCACCATTAAAAGAAAAGTATCATAAACTGTTTTCAGACAATTATAGAATAGAAATGTTTTGACAGAGAGGTAAAATATATGAGTTATCATGAAGAAATGACACGGCAATGAGCCTTAAAGTAGAGGATGTGAAGAACTGCAAATACTGATAAACTGCGCAAGTATTGTAATTATAATAGCTTGCTGGTTTATTATTCTTTTCCAGCAGGTCCTGCTGAAAGGATTTAATTTCAGCACAGGCAGAATTAACAACATCTGAAAAGAGTATTGATTGTAGTGATAACAGGATCAATCCACATCATCATCATCATCATCACCATTGCGCATATCACCCATTGCGTAGCATGCCATCTTCCCATTACATACAGTCGTCATCAACTCAAGTCCAGCTGCCCCTGTCTAGTCACTGCACTTTCTTGATAACCACTATCTTTTTCTTCTCATGACACACAGTTTTCATTTATTTTTTTGTTGGCAAGATTCATGCCAAACACAGGGCAGCATGTGTTTTTTTTACCAGTGACACGAGGAATGTTAGCATCCTCCAATTCTTTGTGGAACTTCATATACTTCCATCACTGACTGATGCTTTAACAGCATTAAAAAATTTTATGGAGCTGTACTTGTGAAAGGGACGCCAAAATAATCCATAGCAAGCTGATTTAAACATAGCTACACTGACGTTTATGTTGATAGTTTAGCAATGTTCATCCTGTACTATTAGATGCAGAGTCTTCTCTGGGTAATTTGTCATGGTTTTTGCTGTAACTCTACAATACATTTGTGCATCCCTACTGATTCATTTGTTTGCAGTTATACAGTGGGTGTTTTTGATGTCGTGTCAGCTTATTATTTGCACCCAAATATTATCACAATGCTGTGTTACGGTGCTAAAGATGTGCATTGTGAGTAATATGGTTGGACTCATGAATCTCGGCACCTTTGTAGACCACCACAAAGAAAAAAGTAAGTCAAGAAATATTTCTATCTAACCAAATTAGTAGGACTCTCCTCGGTCTCTTAAACTTCCACAAAACAAATGGCTCCCAAATCTTTCAAACTAAGGACTTGAATCTCTATCAGAAAATAAATAAAACACATTGGAGGGAGAGATTTAATACTTAAAACTTCTCCATCTCTGGAATAATATTCCATTATACATAAAACAGTGACACCCTCACTTTTTTTAAGGCAAACCTCACTGATTGGATGAGTGCAATTTTTCCAATACCTGACTAGCTTTGCCACCCTGGAAGCAGGACTTGCCTATGAGGGTGGGTAGTGGCAAAGTGATTAGGGTCCATGGACTGACTCTGCCTTATAAATTTTATGAATCTATGAACCCCTGAATCAGTTATAAATTGATGTTATTGGGTGGTATTAATAAAGATGTTCTTCATGCAAGATCCTTACATCCTCATATCATACTGTTTATTACTGTGTACAACCACAAAAGGATGCGACTATCATAAACCTCTCATCCTGTCAGCACTGTCATGACAGAACATGGCACTGTGCAGTACAAAATGAAATGCATACCGCAGTCCATTTTGCCATACTCAGCCCTACTTCCGCTGACTGTCAGGATCCAGTGGCTCCCAATAAAATTAAGGAATATTAAGGAATACAGCTGTTTGTTGTGATCTTATTTGCCTCATAGATCCTCCTACCTACAAGCCATAATGCCTGCACTTGTCCCTACAAAGTGTACAGTAGTAGGTGGGGTGCCTCCGGGCAATGCTATTTATGCCTGTCTTCCCTTTCATATATGTGTATGTGTTTGTGCTGTTTCCAGTGATTCTGTGCATGTTTAATTTCTTCTAATACCATGACAGGAATGGCCCCCATTCCTAAGTAAGAGTACAATTAAAGTTCATGAAGTTAGTATTGTTTCAATCTTGTTGTCAGCCAAAAGTGCTCTTCACAGCACTCACATTGTGCCCAGTAATGACTCCTTCTGCAATTCATACAGGGTTACATGTATTGGTGACATATCTAAATACGACTGTAGATTCTTTTTTTATAAGACCCATTGCTCCTACTACTTATTGCAACTGTCTGGGTATCTTTCTTACACATTGGTCTAATTTCTGTCTGCAGATCCTGATATTTTATGACTTTGTGTCTCTCCATACGCAAGGCACTGTAGTCAGTGGATGTGGTGATTTCAGTGATCAATGCTAATTTTGTCTTCTTTTTGTGGACCACTATATCTGATTTTCTAGCTTCTGTCTTTTGAACTGTTGGTAATGGGTAATCCCATGACACGAGACACAAGAGATGCAATTATACAACCAAACTGGAAGCAAAGCTCTCTCAACCCAAGACTGGAACTGACAGTCAAGAGGAGAAGGAAAATACTTGCAACACACCACCAGTCTTACATAGACCTACTAAACCAACACCGGCAAATAACACACATAAATACAGGAAAACATACCTGGAGGCTCTAAATACAAATCTGCAAAAGCAACAGACACCTCCAAAGCAGACACCCAAGCAACCTCCACACCCCATCATAAACCATGAAACACATACATCACATAATCAGTGCGCCACGCAATCACAGCCCTTAAGGCAAAATAACATACCCAACACACTAGTAATAGGTGATTCTATAGTCAGGCACACTGATGTCCCACTAACTAGGCTGGACAAGGAGAAGATTACAGTTAGCTGCCTGTATGGTGATAGGATCCACCACATAACACAAGCACTCAGGTCGCTCCAGAACAAGTGCAAATACGACTCTGTCATTGTCCATGTTGGTATGAATGACCTGAGACGTACCTCCCTGGACTACATGAAAAGAGACATGGGAGAGCTCTCTGATCACATAGCCCAGGTCGGTATGACCCTGACCCTGAGTAGCATCCTGCCCTCACCAAGAATGATGCCACAGTATAAAGAAAAAATGATGAATTTCAGCAATTGGCTAAGTTTCTGGTGTCATTCAAAGGGGATTCAGTATCTGTCCACCTGGGATGACATGCTCTACAAGCCACGTTACTTCGCAAGAGATGGCTTGCACCTGTCACCCTTAGGCTTTCAAATACTGGCCAAGGCTTTTGCCGCCCCCATAGTGCCTTTTTTAGGCAAGGCTCAAAAGACAAACCCACCACCATAAATAGCACAAGTAACCAAAAACTAAGGGTATTGCTACTCAATGCCAGAAGTCTAAACCTCAAAATGCATGCACTCGATGCACTCCTCAGTATGGAAAACATCGATATCTGTGCAGTAGCAGTAACCTGGTTTAAGGCTCCAGAGAGCACCTCAGCACCACCAGGCTATAACTCATGCTATACTTTTCATCCACAGAACCCGGACCAAAACGCAAAAGGCAGGGGTGTATCCATATTTATCAAGGATACCCACACCTCCAGGTTAGTGGAGCAGCACAATGCCTCAGAGGTCATCCATGTGCAACTAACAATGGGCAAAACTGCAATTCAAATTGTAGCTTGCTACAGATCACCCACCATGACCCAGGACCCTCATTCCGCGTTTCTAGAGACACTGGAAAATATGAAGGCCCTACCAAATGCCCTAATATTGGGTGATTTCAATTACCCAAACATTAACTGGGAGAACTACTCAAGTACTAACTCCCTTGCCCAACACTTCCTAGAATTTATAAACTCGAATGCCCTGGATCAACTGGTCAACACCCCCACCAGAGGTGACAACATATTGGACCTGGTCATCACCAACATGGGCGACCGGTGTTCTACACTGGAGGTCAACCCCTCGCTGGTCAGATCAGACCATAGACTAATCACTCTGGATATCCACATTCTGCCGCCACCCCCAATCAAGGAAACCACTTTGAAAAACTTTTCAAAAGCAAACTTCACATTACTTAAGACCGAGGTGGAAAGGTTCACAGACTCCATGCTAAAGGACAATGCTGTCCAAGCTGCTGAATCCCTTACAAAGGCACTCTATGAGCATCTGCAAGAATGCATGGATTGTGCTATCCCAAGCAAAATCAAGACTCACTCCTCCAAGAAAAGGAAACTAGTCTGGTGGATCCCTGCCATAAACAAGCTATATAATAGAAGGAGGAAACTAGTACAGAAAAGAGTAAAATCCCAAGAAGGAAAGACATCCCTGATCAGTATCAGCAAGAAACTATGATCCTTCATAAAATCATCCAAGACTAGCTTCGAAAGAAAAATTGACAAGGACTCCAAAGATAACCACAAAGTGTTCTTTAGCTATGTCAAGAACCTAAGTGGAAAGTCTCTGCTGTGCTCTGAGTTAGTGCAGAATGGCACAAAATACACTGAACTGACTGATATTGCCAACATTCTGGCAGACAAGTTTAGTGCAGACTTCATCCCCCTGTCACCCCCTATAGGGCCCACAATCATACCAGAAGAATGTAGAGCCCTGGCAATCACTGCCACAGGTTTAAACAGCCCTATCCAAAGCCAAAAACACAGCTTCAATGGGACCGGACGGTGTCCCAGGATGTGTTTTACACGAACTCCAAAATGAACTAACCCCTCACCTAAACACACTGTTCAAACTCAGCCTCTCTGCAGACTACGTACCCATAGAGTGGCGCACAGCAACAGTTATCCCGCTCCACAAAGGTGGAGCCACAATGGACCCTGGGAACTATTGCCCTATAAGCCTGACTAGCCTGGTCTGCAAGGCTATGAAGCGCATCATCATGGAACTCATTAACAGAGACATTGGGAACCTTCAAACATTGAACCCTACCCAGTTTGTCTTTGTTAAGGGTAGATCATGCCTACTAAACCTGGTGAACTTCTTTGAGACATTTACCAAGGCTTTAGACGAGGGAAAGGAGGTCCACACAACCTACCTAGACCTCGCAAAGGCTTTTGTCACCATTCCCCATGCTGGTATTATATACAAGCTCACCAGCCAGAGAATAAACCCCTATGTCACAAGATGGGTTGCCAATTGTCTCATGGATAGAACCCACATGGTGAGAGTTGCAGGCTCTAGGTCCGACTCTAAACTGGTTAGAAGTGGCATACCCCAGGGCTCAGTCCTGGGACCCCTCCTGTTCGGTATATACTTCTCAGAGGTATAGGCAAGCACAGGAGGACTATGGCTGACCAAGTTCATGGACAACTGCAAACTGG
The DNA here is from genome assembly GCF_019279795.1 of Protopterus annectens. Taxonomy (NCBI): domain Eukaryota; kingdom Metazoa; phylum Chordata; order Ceratodontiformes; family Protopteridae; genus Protopterus; species Protopterus annectens. The sequence continues at coordinate 758,354,025 of NC_056726.1, read as the reverse complement.
GGGCCATAATTGACTCTCTGGCTGATACAGACATCCTCCAGAAGGGTCTCACTGAGACAGATACCTGGTGTCAAAATCATGGCCTCAAGCTAAATGCCAAAAAGTGCATACTCATCCCCTTTGGAAAAATCAAAGTACCCACGAACTACCACATACGTGGTAGTCCCCTAAATACAGAAAATGTAATAAGGGATCTGGGGACCCAAGTAGATAGTAATTGCTCCTTTGATAATCATATTGCCAAGGTGGTTAGAAAATCCTTCTATGTGGCCCACCTAATCACAAAAGGGTTTGCATCTAGAATAAAAGAGGTTATTGTGCCCCTCTACTCATCACTTATCAGACCCGTCATAGAGTACAACGCCCCATTTGGGATGTACCTTACAAGACACCTGAAACAGCTGGAAAGACCACAGAAGTACCTCAGCAAGAGGATTACTGGCCTCAAACAGATGCCCTATGCAGCCCAACTGAAGAAACTCCAGCTGTACTCGGTTGCATACCACTTACTCAGAGGTGATCTCTGCCTGACATACAAGGCCATGTCCAACCCAAAATTGATGGACATGCTCCACCTAAAAAAAAAACAAATCCCCGAGAGCCACATGCTCTAGGGATCTAAACCTCACTACAACGATAAATAGGACATCCTGGAGGGATAGATTCCTGTCCCAGAGACTCCCCATGCTTTGGAACAGGATTCCAATCTACATTAGGCAGAGCTCCTCACTAACACTATTCAAGAGAATGAGTGGATGGGAAACAGAAAATTGACCCCGGGGATCACTGCAGTGGCTCTGCTGGACCAAGGCACAGGGAACTAATCTAAGGAGACAGCAAAAGCCAACACATTCTGGCTAGGCTTACAGATGCCCTCAGGCAGATAGCGTAGTACTTACCTATGAACCTATGTGATGTAAACTTCATCATTTTCTATGATGCTTTGTGGCTCATATTTCCAGTGTTTTTAAGCCACTTCAGCACCATAATATTTGCACAATCCCCAGTGCAACAATCTTGCCACATTAATATGCCTTTCAGTACACAGTTCTTCTGCCATTAGTATGTCACAACCAGCAACGAGGTGTGCGACTCTTTCCAGTTCGGTTTTACAAAACCTACATTTGTCTGCTTCTCCCACATGTTCAATGGACTTTGTAAACCAGTGTGTATGCAGCTCATTATCTTGGGCTGCCAATATTAACCTTTCATCGCTTGGTCTGAATTCATCTCTCCTTAACCATTCCTGCATTTGTTTCTGATCAATTTTTATGCATTTTCCACATTTCTTGCCTTCTAATCTGGTCCTTCACCTTATATTTTTTCTTTTGCCTTTTGGCACATTCTGTTGCTGCCTGGTTTTTATCTACTTCTGGTTTGATTTCCATTACTGCTTGATGCCAATTTGCTTCTTCTAGATTAAGTAGAGAAGTCATCTTAGATTTATTCTCCTCATATTTCAAAACTTTCACTACATTTGGGTCTTGTGAGATCAGCAGATGTGTATGGAGTCCCACAATTGCAGATCTATATATGTAGTCAATTTCAAGGAGGTCCACCCCTCCTTCAGAATGGGGAATACATAATCTTGGTATACACTGATTTTTATAAATCATTTGGTGAGCATGAAGCATCCTTCTTTTCCTATCTAATCTATCCAACTCGTCTTGAGGCAAGGCAATCACTCCAAAACTGTAAGTTAGGACAGGAAGAGCAAATTGGTTTATAACTTGGATTTTGTTCCTAGATATCAGTGCTGTTTTAAGGATTAATTTAAGTCTTCTAAAGTACTCCTTATTAAGTTTTATTCACATGTTTTCATGTTTTATTGTTGATCCTTCATCAGTTCCCAAATATTTATACACTCTTTCTTGCTCAAGTTCTTTTATATCACATTCTTCTCCCAAACTGATGTTTTCCTGGTGCTGCAGTTTTCCTGCTTTAAAGGTTGCTTTTGCACATTTATCAGGACCAAATGACATTTCTTATATCATCTGAAAAAGTTTTGACAACTTGCAGTTGTGCTTTCAGTTCCTCATCTGATGAGCTACACAGTTTTAAATCATCGACAAACAGAAGATGAGAAGTCTTTACACTTTTTATTTTCTGGGAGCCACATTATAGCCATCACCTAAGCTGTTAAGTAGACAGCTTAAAGATTAAGGGCAAGGCAGAATAGCAGAGGTGACAGACACTTACCCTGGAATACTCCCTTTGAATTTTTATTCCTGGGATAATAATTTGTCCTTTATCATGGCTTAATTGAAAAGTGGTCTGCCACTGTTTTATTGTCACTGTAATGTACTCGATCAGTGTAGGGTGTATCTTATACGTTTAAGCACTCTTTTATCCATGAATGTGGGATACTATCAAATGCTTTTTTTGTAGTCAATCCATGCCATACTTAGATTCTTCCCCTTTTTACAGTTCTCCACTATGACTTTATTTAACAAATAATCCTTTGTTTCATATGACTTTCTTTTATTGCCGTTTTGTTCTATTGCCGTAATTGAATTTTCTTCTAAATGACTATAAACTCTGTCAGCATCAATTCCAGTGTATAGTTTATACATCATCTGAAGGCAAGTTATTGGTCTATAATTTGTAGGGTAGCTTGCAAGTTGACTCTAATTGTTTTTCCTGTTGTTAGCCAGGTTGGTGTCTATTCAGGGTGCACATATAAATAGCTCTTACTCATGGCTACATCTTCATGCTAAGATGTTAATACTTTTAACCAAAAGTTAGGTACTGCATCTGGGTCTGGGGTTTTCCAATTAGAGGCTTTTCTTAACTTTGTTTCAATCTCTCTGGCTGTTACTTCATCCCATTTCATATCCTGCACCTTTAAACTTCTTATTCTTTCTTTTACTTTTTTTTATCCATTTAGCATCTTTGTTATGTTCCACAGGATCTTCATACATACAGGTTACCCAGTGTTAGTGTGTTATGATGAGCCAGAAGAATGTTAATAAAATTTAAATTAGCTACATAAGTAGCATGTTCAAGTATCCCTCCTGTGTGCCATTCTCTGGAAGTGATTCGCCAGAGACATGTTGTGTGGCATCGTGATTGCTATGCTGCAGATAGGGATCCCAGTGGACAAACAGTAGCAGCTATCTATTGTTTAATTTAGCAGCGGCTCATATGAGAGAGAAGTATAACTACTGGCAATTCATGCAATAATAAATGCAACATGTTCAAATGGAAAGAGTACCCATGGTACCCAGTCATGAAGTACTGGACTGCCCTGTGGCACAAGGCCACTGATTGCAGTTTGTGCCAACGGTTTCTTTGTAAACCAGGTATTTTTACATTATGTCACTTTAAGAATGTCTGTATGATATTCTTAAATGGAGGCTCTAGGAGCAGGCTAAAATGTAATATGAAAAAACATATATACAGTTCAGTCATCAGCCTAGAATGATTTTTAGATATTTTCCCGAGGGCAGCAATGGGAATTATTGCTGGAATGGAATTCTAATTTGAAGCAGTGAAGCCTGTTCTGGGTCAGTGAGATTAATGCTAAGTCCCAAATTAGGTCTGCATTATTATTGCTTATTACTCTTATAACCTCCTTGAAAGAAGATATAAAAACAGTGCTTCCAACAGTGACTGGGGCTGTTTTTATTCCCTTTCACAGTACCATGTTACAAAGTATTGAAATAATTTAATCTCATTGATCAAGCATTTTCTACATCATACAGTTGGCAGAATTCCAGCAAATAGGAATTTCTAGGAACATCTGATGCTGCGGAAGGTCACTCTGTACTTGAATCTTCATTAAAAATGTATGTCTTTTACAGAATGCTGAACTGAGTGCAGACTACAGAAAGCAAAGTATTCATGCATGGTTGCCTTGCTTTAAGAAGTGTTATACTACTAAGGTAATAGCCTGCAATACTTGATGAAAGTCTCTGCTCTCCTAGCAGTAGAACTTCCACAATATTTGTAGTATTATTAGACATAGACCAGACTATTAATAAATATTTATTTATCCTTTTGTAACTCGGTTAGTCCCACTAGACTAGTGGCCCTTTTTACGGGAGACCCAAGGTGGTATTTACACTACTAGGGGACATTTGACCAAGGCATCAGGGAAGTTCCACTCTTTTTTGATAGGTGCCATGGGATCTTTTACATCCACCCAGGCTACCAGCAGCTGAAGTAAACGGGACATCAATTTAATGTCTTATCCGAAGGAAGGTGCATTCAGGTGGTGTAGCGCACCCCTAATACTGCACTACAGTGTCGCCAACCCAGTCACCTGGAGAGGGAAAAGAACTCACAGTCTTCTGGTCTTCCAGCAAGGAAGGCAAGTGTGCTACCTGCTGAGCCACTAACACTGCAACATAATACTTAGTTTCAGAAATACAGTCTATGCTCTTTATTTAGTACACTGACATTTATTGTGACAGTTTATAAACAAGGTCTCTGATGTTGTAAATTTTCATTCTATCTTCAACTGCTGGGTTCAGCTTCAGTCCTCGGATCCCACTTGACCATTACTTTAGCTCGTGACCACTAAAAAGCTCTCGAGCTCCTTCCTTACCTATAATGCACCATCTCCTAACATACCTCAGATCTCGTCAGCCACTTTTGCAATAAATATGGACATCTTTAGCTCTTGAGCAGTTTTTCAATTTAGTATGTGTTTCATTCATTATCTTTTCAAACTTATTAATATTTATCCTCCCTTTTCATTATAGTTTTTTACCATAGTTGGTATTGTTAGTTTCTATTTTTTCTTTCTTGTACACTTTTTGTGTAATTCACGATACTGTTGTTGGTATCTGTTTTTATCTAGCTCTCACTCTCTCTCTATATATGTATATATGTATATATATATATATATATATATATATGTATATATGTATATATATATATATATATATATATATATATATATATATATATATATATATATATATATACACTTTCCTATGTTTTTATTTAATTCTTGTTAGTGTGTGCAGGATGTTGGAAAAAAGGTCCTTCAGGATTTAAGAAATGTCAAAAGTGCGGGCACAAATTGCCCTTGTCTGATACCCATACCTTATGTGTATATTGTTTGGGCCTGGACTACCTTCAGGTTGGTTGTACCATTTGTCAACATTTTAATACATGTGCTACGCAGACAGGAAGAATAAGTTGATACTGAAGGGTTTACTTCCTTCTTCCTTCTTAGAAGCTATTGCTGGGGCTCAATCCACAAAATTGAAAGCAAAGGAGCCTTCTACTAAGTCTCCAAAGCCTTCTGGATCATTGACTCTATCTTCTTCGGAGCTGCCTAAAAAGAAACATAAATTGGATCCAAAGGCTGCTGTAGTCCAACCACTGTTGTATCTGGCAAAATCCTCCTCAGATCCAAGCACTTTGGATCCGAGGATATTACCCAGAACCAGATATTCACCTCCTCCGGATCTGGTACCTTCAAGAGTTCCTTCCCCTTTTTTGGAAAAAAAGCACTTTAAGAGTCACCTTCCTTCACTTCCTCTCATTCTTCCAGGAGCATGACAAAAGCTGATGTGGACAGAATGATGAGGAGGTTTCTCTCAGTGCAAATACAGATGAGAGTTCTCCTGGCTATTCAGGTCAGGAAGCCCATCCTTCTACCACTCCACTGGTTTCAACTCTTTCTCTGATCCAACCAATAATTTCAGAGCCCCTGGATTTAAGCCTTCCATATCCTTCTGGTCTAGATCTCAAGATATCCTTATCTTCAGATCTGAAGCTATCTCTGAGTGCACCAGCTCTAATGTTCTTGGATCTGGATTACTTTTGGAGCTGAAGCTTCCCTGTCAGATCCGAGGTGTTAAGAGTTGATTCTGAATTTTTGGAGCTGTTTCTGCCCCTTGAAGCCTCTTTATTGGACAGCTCAGCTCTGACTTCCACCTCAGGTAGGTTGCCTTCAGGGTAGAGGGAACTGATGGGCTAGAAGCCTGGCTTCTCAGCTCCATTGTCTTCCTTCTCCCTGGAGCAATCTGTCTTTGAGGTAGTGAAGAAGGTGTTCTCTGCTCTGGCTGGATGGAGGGATCTTACCCCCTCAGATCTTCCCCCTGAATCCCAGCTGTCTCTGCACCTTGAGCCACATCATTCTATGCCACATGGACAACCAGCTCTAAGTCTCCAGGATACCAAGCAGGGCTTTACAATCTTCCAAAACTTCACCGGAACATCCCACTGCGGTAGTCCCTAGGAAGAGGAAGTGCAAGAAGAGGCACTTGGACTCCCCTCAGGAGGCATTAACTGAAGATGCTGATTTCGATGAAGGAGAAGGGTTCCCAAGATTACCACCTGATGACGTTTCATTTGGAGACATTCTTGAGATCCTTAAGCAGAGGGGTGGTTGGTCTTTCAATAATCCTTCCCCAGAGGAATCAGTATTCCTGGAAGCCTTTGGAGCTGGGCCGTCTACTTGCTGGGTTACTCCCACTGCTGATGAGCTCACTGACTTGATCTCTATATGGGAGTGGAAGGACCCTGACTCAGTTGAGCCAATTCCAAAAGACCAGATCGGATTCTGGCTCCACCTGTAGGTGTGGAATACTGGAGCAAAGGAATGCCTGTCGATGCTTTGCTGAGCAAAATTCCACTGTCCATACCCCTAACAGGGAGTCTAGGGCATTGGACAGCTTTGGGAATAGTGTGTATGCTTAGTGACCTTTGTCCTTAGATCGCTAAACTATTGTCACACTTCCAAAGGGATTTGATAAAGGAACTGTCAAAATCCCTTTCAGGGACTGATACTGCCAAGGCTCAGACTTTTGTGGCTTCTCAGTTGGTTACCCTACAGGCTATTTCTAATTCATCCATGAGTCTTATCTCACATGCAGCTGGAGGTGCCTCAAGAGCAGCAGGTTCAGGCATTTCCATTAAGTGTCATGCCAGGATGCGCTTGTGTCATTTTGCAGAGTCCATCGGGTCTTCATTCATCAATACACATTTTGATGGCAGTTCATTGTTTGGCCCTAAGATAAAGGACACACTCTCCAGTTGTGACAAAGATGGCACAGTCATTTATCCCTCTCTGCAGTGGGTATATGTTTTTAGACCCCTTAAAGAACCTTCTCTAGGAATCAACGAAGTGGTCAAAAGACATGGTTCAGAAAGTCCCAAGGACGTCTTCAAGATCCATGTGGAGATAGTTCCCCTAGTGGCAGAGGAGGGAACTGAAGTGGAAAATGCCACCCACAGGGCAGAAGTGGCTGCAGAACCAGGGGTCTAAAGATTCCTTCTCCTATAGACCCTATGAGCGCTCCTGAAAGGATGCCCAATTGTCCACCTGTGGAGGCAGTCAGGGGTCATTTATCCCTGCACCAGAGATCCTGGCTACATATAACAAAAGAAACATGGTTGCAAAGGATTATTTCCAGAGGTTATATAATTCCCTTTTCCCTACCACCTCCACTTGTATGCAAAATTCCCGTTTTTCAAAGGAAAGCAGCGGCACTAGAAATACAAAAGCTGCTAGAAAAAAGAATCATCCAAGAGGCACCACCAAGCCAGATAGAATCCGGAACTTAATCAAGATTCTTTTTATTGCTAAAGAAAACAGAGGACTGGAGATCAATTCTGGATCTCAGCAAATTGAGCAAAGCAGTTTGACACACAAAGTTTCAGATGGTCACGGTTCAGTCCATTCTGCTTTTTCTAGGCATGGAAGACTGGATGTGCTTGAAAGACCTTCAGGATGCATACTATCACATAAAGATGATCAAATAATCCAGTAGGTATTTACGCTTTCAGCTGGGAGACAGTCACTACCAGTTCAGCACACTCCCCTTTGGCCTCACCACAGCCCCCAGGGTGTTCATCAAATGCATGGCAGTGGTAGCAGCTCACTTGAGACTGCAGGGATTCTCAGTGTTTCCATACTTAGATGACTGTCTCATTACTAACCCAACCAGCATCTACTAGTAAGAGCGAGGGATCAGGTACTCCAGACTTGCTACCTTCTGGGGATAACCATAAACTACAACAAGTCTCACTTACAACTGTCTTAGACATTAGAATTCATAGGAGCAGTTTTCAATACAGTATCAATGACAGCCTCACTTCCTTTTTCAAGAGTGCAATCCATCAGATATCAGGTCAGGAAGATAGTTCACAGTACCAAAATGTCTGCCAGGTTGATTCTTCTAGCAAGATTTCATATGAGGATTCTTCAATGGATGTTAGCAACACAACGGTCAATTCTTTATCAATACATGTTAATCGAAATAAGGATCACTCAGGCATGCAAGAATTACCTTTCGTGATGGACTCAATCAGATCAGGTTTTACAAGGCCGTCCTTTCATTCTCCTTCATCCCAAGGCCATAATGACCATAGACACATCTCAGATTAGGTGGGGGAAAAAAGTCCAAGGCACTTGGTTCCCTCAAAGAGGCCAACGTGAATGTCAATGTTCTGGAAATGAGAGCAGTACTCTTAGTTCTGCAGGCCTTCCAAGACGCTCTTCCTTTTGGAACAATTGCAATTCAGACAGACACTATATCAGTAGTTTGGTACATCAACAAAGGAGGAACCAGGTCTTACCCATTGTGTCGAGAAGCCCTCAGAGTGTGGCAATGGGTGATCTCATCCAACCACTTTTTGACAGTAGTGCACATTCTGGGGAAGGCTAATGTGATAACAGACAAATTGAGCAGGTCCATTCAATCTACTAACTCACGAGTGGTGTCTCAACATGAAAGTGACAGAAATGATCTTCCATCAATGGGACAAGCTCTGCTGCAATCTTTTTGCTTCTCCCCTAAACAACAAATCCAGCAGCTTCTTTGCACTAATCCCCCCACTGCGGGAATCACTGAGAGATGCTGTACTCCATGACTGGTCCCATTGTTTCCTTTATGCTGACCCTCCAACTCTCATAATTCCAAAGTTTCTATGGAAAGTTGTCTGGTTGAAGAACACAGTCATCCTCATTGCACATTACTGGCCTCGACAGATTGGGTTCCTCTTTATTTGGCCTCATCTTTCCTTCCCACCTTGGATTTTGAATCCAATTCCAGATCTCCTGTCTCACCTGACAGGCATGATTCATCTAGATATCTCAAACCTCAAGCTAACAGCATGGTTTCTCCAATTCCATTAATAGCCAGACAACCAATACTCTTCCCCTGTTCATCAAATACTTTTGTCTTCCCAGAAAGCTTTGACAAGAAAACTTTAAAGGAGTAAATGGAAAAGGCTTGATTTTTGGGCACATCAGAAATGCACTGACCCCTTCTCAGCACCCGTACAGAGTGTTCTTGAATTTTTAGCAACAATTTTTAATGAACTAAAGTTCAGTTAGCAGCAATTTCCAACTTTCATATTGGGTTTGAAAATTATTCCATGGCTTCATTTATTTATTTATTTATTTTACATTTGTTAACCGAGCTAGTCTGGCTGAGCTTTTGGCTCATTTTCAGCAGAGACCCGGGGAGAAAAGCTCCTCTGGACTGGAAACCAATTTATTAAATTTTAATAACATAGTAGTAACAATCAGCTGTAGGATCTTACAAGCAGAGACTTGGAGAGAAAAAAAGCTCCTCAGGCAATTCAATTATAGAGTATTAACAAATGGCAGACAAGTATGTGAGTTGTTACAAACAAGGTTTTAAATAATTAGCAGAAGAAAAAGTGACTATTTACAATATTATTTAAGCTGCTTAGAGCAAAATGAGTTAAAAGTTAGGCAGATGCTTATTTAAAGGGGTAGGATCTAGTTGTATAGGCGTTTGGAAACAAGAAAGGAAAGTAGGAATGGCTAGTAGGAGATGTAGGGGAGGTAGAGTATAGGAGACAGACTAGACAGGTAGGTTGTTTTGAGACTGTAAGAATTAAGAGTGGTTGGAGACAGAGGAAGGGAAGAGATAGAAGAGGCAGCGGACTAGTGTTAGAGATACATTAAGAGTGAGGTGGTGAAATAGGTGAAAGGATGGTGGTTTCATGGTGGTTCGCTACAGTTGCAAGACCACTTTGTTTTTAGGTATTTCCTTGTGGCTAATTTGAAACTTTTGCTATGCTGGAGGGATTTTATTTCCAAGGGGAGTTGGTTCCAGGATATAGCTGGGTTATAGTTATAGAGAAGGAGTCCTATTTTGGTTTTGGGTTTGTAGATGTCTAATAATTCTTGATTTGAGCTGCTTAGCATCCTAGCAGGGGAATATTTGGATATGATAGTGGCGAGACTGGGGCAGAAGGAGGGTAGATAGAGGATAGAGTGGATGATTTGTAGTTGGTATAGTTGGAGCAGCTGAGGGAATTCTAGCCAGTCTACTTGCTGTAGTGTTAAGCAGTGGTGTGACTTCATCTAAGTTTTGTAAGGCCTTTTTGAGAGGCACGCTTCTGCTGAGGACTCCCTATAAAGACCCTACTCCACCATGGGATTTAAATCTGGTACTGCAGGCCTTAGTTCATTCCCCCTTTTGAACCAACAGCAAATGTGATCTTAAATTTCTGACCTGGACAAGGTGACCAACGGTCCCAGTTTTTCCAGGACAGTCCCAGTTTGGAAGTCTTTGTCCTGGAATCCCAAACATTGTCTTTGGGATGGAGAAATGTCCCAGTTTAGTCTGAATGGTTTTTGGCATTCATAGTGCTGCTTCAGTGAGTGAACTAAAACAAAACCTTCAGGCAGTTTCGTGGACAACAAAAGATTCTGTTAAGTCCACAGTCAGAATATAGACAAGGCAGGTGATGGAAGAGTTATATCCATGATAAAAAGAGGAGCTCCTTTAGTAGTCCAAGAAGAAAAATATAAGCTGGGCAGGTACGTATCAATCTGTGTCTACTGGATGGCAGAACAGATTACTTTAGCAAATGTGTACTTGCCCCCCAAAACAAATTTAAATAAAATAAAACAAGTGTTGCAGACTGTTAGGTATGCAGACCTCTTGATGCTGCTGCCAGGGATTACTCTCACTCATCTCTCTCTCGCTGTCTGATACACACACACACACACACACACACACACACACACACACACACACACACACACACACACACACATTATTTATAGTCTTGTCCAGATTTCTTGCTGTAAGAAGTTGTGAAGTATACACAAACATCTTAATTGCTGTTAGGGCATCGCACGCTTGCTGTCACTCTTCAATTTCTCTCACACATACAATCTTGCTTGATCACTCTCACTCTGACCAGAGCTCTCACATACACACACACACAGACACACACACACACACACACACACACACACACACACACACACACACACACACACACACACACACATAGACACACACACACAGTCACTTCCTCATTCATGCATGCAATCACTCACACATCGTTCTCACTCTCTCCTGATTTCTTACACACACACACACACACACACACACACACACACACACACACACACACACACACACACACACACACACACTCATTTCCTCATTCATACATGCATTAACTCACGATTGCTCTCACTCTCTCCCGATCTCTCACATACATAGTCTCTCGCTCTCACTCTCTCTCTCTCTCTCTCGATCATACTTCTTAACCATATTTTTCAAATTTTCAGAGAATGTCCAGAGTTTTGACTCATATTTTAAGTCTGTTCCTCATAAAACTTGTGATTGTCTTGTAAGTCACTAAGGGTTGAAGTCACTAAATAATTAGATGTTTGAGCATCATATCCTTCAGGTAATTCATGTTAACACAACACTTTTTATTCTAGCAACTTTCTAAGTTTATATTAGCAATATTTAAAATGTATCCGTATTTTCCGGGCCTTTTTTCCCCCCATTATTTTTGGCTTTGTCCAGATTTCTTGTCCTGGGAACTTGAGAGGTATGCTCTTAACTGTACAGATTTTTGCAGAATGTCCAGATTTTTGCTTCATATTTTTAGTCCATTTCTCAAAAAATTTTTCTAGCAAATAGTTGGCAAATCATTGAGTATTTATTTCAGAAAGTATTGACAGGCATTTGAATTTCTGACTAAATACCTTTCAGAAAATTTGTGCTAATGTAAAGCTTGTTATTCTATCAACTTTCTAAGTTTGTAAAAGTAATATTTAAAAAGTGTCCCTATTTTTGATCCCCCCGCCCATTATTTGCTGCTCTGTGACCTTTCCTAACCCAGTGTCACACCATGTGGATTCCATGGAATGTGTTCTGTGCAACAGACACACTGGTAATGAACAGAGAAGAAAATTATTTTCTCAGCAAATTACCCATGTAGTCAATTCCCTTAGTGCATAGCATACCTCTCAACTGTCCAGAATGTCCAGATTTTTGCCTCATATTTTTGGTCTGCATCTGATCCTCATAAAAATTATGGTTTTCTGGTAAATCACTGAGGACTGAACCAACTAAATAATGTAATACTTTTGAGTTGTAGGCTTCATATCCTTCAGAAAATGCTTGCTAACACAAAATCCTGTTATTCTAGCAACTTTCTAAGGTTAGAAAAGGAATATTTAAAATCTGTCCCTGTTTTTGTAAAGATGTCCCCCAGAATCTTTGAGTTTAGTGTTGCATGGCATGTTTCACATGTAGAGCACAGGGATTAGTGTAGGGCTGTAGGCCTATAAATAGGCTGCAGCTTAAGTGTCCCGGTTTAGGTCATGTAACAAAATGGTCACCTTAGACCTGGAATACTATTTTTCTAGTGACAATCACCTCTGCTAGAAGAATTTCAGAACTTCAAGCACTGTCCTCTAAATCTCCCTACTTGATTTTTCATAAGGATAGAGTATCATTACGTACCAACCCTCCTTTCCTTCCTAAGGTGGTGTCAGAATCCAATATTAACCTGTCCATTAACCTGCCAGTCATCTTTCCCAAATTTTCGGATAAAGGTGAATATATGTTGCATTTATTTGATGTCCACAGACAATTATATTTTTACTTAAATAGAAAAAAATAAATTAGAGCGACAGATCAATTATTTGTTTCCTTTGCAGCTTCTAAATTGGGTAAATCAGTTGCAAAGGTAACTCTAGCCAGATGGCTCACAGATTGCATATCATTTATCTACAACAATTTGGGCCTATACTTACCAAGACCTTTAACAGTTCATTCATCTAGGTCAATGGCTACTTTTCAATGTTTCTATCTAGAGCGTCTATGGATGAAATATGTGCAGCTGCAACTTGGACCAGTCCTTATACCTTTATTACTTATTACAAACTGGATCTAGTCTCAAGGGGAAGAGCAGCCTTTGGCTCAACAGTGGTCGGGAATATCCTTCCTTAGAGTCCACCCAAGAATTTAGGTAGCTGGGGACTCTGTCCCAAAAGTTAAGGATAGAATAAAAATTGACAACATCAGATAAAGAAGTTATGTACTTACCATAACATTTCATCTGTGTTATCCATTTTCATTCTTCCTCAACTTTCCATTCACCAACCCCCAACCTTTTACACAACTAATTTCTGGAAGAAAGAGAGTTTATAAGAACTTCAGTGTCCTTTGTCATGAGCTCCAGATATGTCTTCTTCTGATAAGAATGTTATAGTAGTACTTCCTACTTTATAACAAATAGCAAACAAGATCTGAGGTATTGACGAACGTAGCTAAAGCACTGAAAGTGAGTAAATGAAGACACTGACGAAATCCAGGCAAGTAAAGAAACCACCACTCTCTTTAGCGCTTTTGTTCTATTTAATAAGAACTTCTTTAGAAAATACAGACACTCCCCTTCCCATAGTTTAAATACCATATTAAAATAATCACATGATCTCAATGACCAACCATAACATCAGATTAATATCAAACAAATAAATACATTCATTATCTTCTTTCGGCTGTTCCCGTTAGGGGTCGCCAAATAGATTATATAAATATAATAAATTTACTAAACATACTTAGATGACTGTCTCATTACTAATCCAACCAGCATCTAATAATGAATGTTAAACAGATCCATATCTATTGGATCCTTTGCATTTGTAAAAAGCATTTTATATTTATGGCTTCATTTAAGCCTGGTACATGATCTGCATTGAGCCTTATCTGCCAAGCACTTTCATGACATTCAATCAATGTCTTGAAATCACAAGAAAAAGGGGTATCATTTACTTTATCTAAAACATAAAATGAAAACTTTTTAAAATTCAGACATGTAGAGGTGTGCCTAGCCAAGGCATTATTCATATCCTTTTTCTTAACAGCCAATGTATATTCATAAATTCTCTATTTAATGTCCTGATAGTTTTCCCAATCTAAAAACTACTACATGAATCACAATTTGTGACATATACCACACATTTACTCTGGCATGTGTACCTGCTTTTAGCCCAAAAAGTGTAATTCATGTGTTTAAAGTATACTGAAGATAAATTACTAATATATCTGCATTGTTTGCAATGCCCACTACTGAACGTGCCTGATGTAATAGAATTGACATTACTTCTAAAAATATCTCTTTCAAAAATGTTTTTGATGTTATATATTTTTTTAAAGTAAACATCGGCTTTTTTCCAAGTACTTGAACCAAATCCAAATTCCCAGATAGAAAGGGCCTTTTTCATGGAGGGATGTTATGATGAAACATGGCTGACAAATATTGAGAAAGAAGTGTTGGAAGTGAGACATACTAAAGCAAAGCCTATTTTATGCATGAATAATCAAGAACTGCATGATAGACATATTTCCTTAACAAAATGCAGGGGGTCTAAAAGTAGACACGTGCTGGCTTTCCCCTTGCCCATTTCTAATTAAATGTGGTTTATTAGAGATATCATAAAAGAGAATTGGAAAATTCTATTTGCGAATTTGGATTTAGTTCAAGTACTTGGGGAAAAGCTGTTTACTTTCAAAAAATATATAAAACATTAAAAACATTTTTGAAAGAGATATTTTTAGAAGTAATGTCAATTCTATTACATCAGGCACATTCAGTTGTGGGCATTGCAAGCAATGCAAAAATATTAGTAATTCATCTTCAGTATACTTTAAACACATGAATTCCACTTTTTGGGCTAAAAGCAGGTACACATGCCAGAGTAAATGTGTGGTATATGTCGCAAATTGTGATTCATGTAGTAGTTTTTACATTGGGAAAACTATCAGGACATTAAATAGAGAATTTATGAATATACATTGGCTGTTAAAAAAAAGATATGAATAATGCCTAGGCTAGGCAAGCCTCTACATGTCTGGATTTTAAAAAGTTTTCATTTTATGTTTTAGATAAAGTAAATTATACCCCTTTTTCTGGTGATTTCAAGACATTGATTGAATGTCATGAAAGTCCTTGGCAGACAAGACTCAATGCAGATTATGTACCAGGCTTAAATGAAGCCATAAATATGAAATGCTTTTCACAAATGCAAAGGATCCATTAGATATGGATCAGTTTAACATTCATCATTTACTACATTTGTTCAGTAAAGTTTTTATATGTATATAATGTGTTTATTTGCTTGATATTTTTCTGATGTTATGATTGGTCATCGAGATCATGTGATTATTTTAATAGTGGGAATGGGATTGTCTGTATTTTCTGAAGAAGTTCTTATTAAACAGAATGAAAGTGCTAAAGAGAGTGGTGGTTTCTTTTATTGCCTGGATTTCATCAGTGTCTTCAAGATCTGAGGTATGTTAGGAGTTGGTGCATTATGTGTAAGGGAGGAGCTCAAGAGCTTTGTGATAGCCACAAGCTAATATGCCAGAAACTTATAATCAATCCCTTAAAAACAAATGCTGTGCTATTTGGAATGAACCAAATAAATACCCAAAGCACCCAATTTCCTTAATATTAAAGATGTTAACAATACCGTTATCATAAAAATTACCACATCCTTCAAATGCCTTGGCATTTGGCTATACCAATCTGTTAACTTTCAACTACATATTCAGAACACATGCAAAAAGTTCAACACACTACTGTTCTGAACAAACAACCTATCACCTCTTCTGTCCAAGCCAGCCAAAGCTGCCATAAGCAAAGAAACACTATCTCATCCTATTATAGCTGCCATGTTAAAGAAAAATGAACCCACCTTACAAACCATCTCCAGTAAAATCTGCCATTTCATTACTAACTTCCCCAATAATGAACACCACTGTCTAACTCTCACCAAAGCTAAATGGCTCCTAGTACATTTGAGAGCCAGCCTCCTACAAAGATCACTAATTCACAAAGCCCTTTCTCCTGAGACATCTTGCCTAGCCCTCACTTGTAAACCTTTCACCAAAACCTCCACATATAATCTCAGGGGTATTTCTCAGTGTCAACCCACCCTACTAACCCCAAAAAGAAAACTTTATTGCACTGATCAAGCATTCTCCATCCTAGCCCCTAAACTGTTGGACTCCATTCCTCTCTCAATCTGAGATTTGTAAAAGTACTCTGACTTCAGGCAAAAGCTCAAGGAACACCTCTTTACCCAAGCAAGGTGCAGCTGCACTCACTCAGGTCATATTACATGACTCCTACAGCTCTCTTACACACCCCTTTATTCCTGTTTCCTCCTTTCTTATCTCATCTTGTCATCCACTTTACTTACTGACTCTCATTCATTCTACTTTGGTATTCTGTTTGCCTCTCTCACACTTTTCCTTTCTACTCCTCTTTCATCTGCATGCCTCTGGCACTTTTTCTCTGTCTTCTCCCCATGGTATCCTTTTTTTCTCACTTCCAGCTATAATGTCTTCATACATCTCTGTATAATGATATGCTACTATCCCTGTAGCGTACGCCATCTCAGTTATGACTACATCTTATCCATGAAGGTCTGCTAAGCATAATTCCACTTTCTCATTCATGTTTTGACAATGCTAACTGCTTCTTGAACTAATTGTTGTAGCATATTT
Organism: Protopterus annectens; assembly: GCF_019279795.1. Classification (NCBI taxonomy): domain Eukaryota; kingdom Metazoa; phylum Chordata; order Ceratodontiformes; family Protopteridae; genus Protopterus; species Protopterus annectens. The sequence goes on along the minus strand of NC_056726.1, from coordinate 758,337,259 downwards.
CTGCATCTGTAAAAATATATTCATTTGTTTGTAGTGTATCCTTCTATCCGTAAACATGGTTTGTTCATTTCTTATGTGATACTGTTCCCCCAGGCTGTGCCTGCAAATGGTCCATTTAGATCTGTGCACTACCCTTGTAAACAAATAGAAATCGAGAGAGAGAAAGAAAGAAAGAAAGAAAGAAAGAAAGAAAGAAAGAGAAAGAAAGAAAGAGAGAGAAAGAAAGAAAGAAAGAAAGAAAGAAAGAAAGAAAGAAAGAAAGAAAGAAAGAAATTTAAGTCAGGTAAAACATCAGAATTTAAAAGGATTTGCCATGACAATTCCCTACAGAGTAAGGTAGTTTGCCAATCATCCCCCTCCCCCGCTGTCCTGAAAGACTTTTTCCAATACAATAAAAAAGTAAACTTTTTAAAATCCTTACAAGAACACAAATGTATAAATAAAGCATCATTTCCATCGCTATTTTTGATGGAATGTAAATGTTCATAGATTCTTTAATTTAGTCTTCTCTGTTTTTCCAGTATAAAAAAACAGGGCATGCAGGAAAAAGGATCACATAGACCACCCCTGGGGTGTTGCAAGTATATTTTTGCTTGACAAGGAATAGCCCTGGGATTGTTTGGAATAACCATGTGTGGTCCTGCAAAGATGTAAAAACAATGGCTACATACACCACACTTGCTCATACTGTCATAGGTAGATGGAGTGGCCATCTTGTGCTCCCAAGAGGTACCAATATAGTTCAATGGCTTGTATACAAAAGATGGTGTGGTGCTAAATTTATTAAGAGCAGGAAAAATACCAGAAACTCTGTAGATTGTTCTTAACAGTAGAGAGTATGCCAACAGCATCCAAGGAATGATGTAAGACCATAGATTACGTTAAGTCAAATAGAATTCCTATCCTGGAGCTGGTGGTGTTTGATAAAGGTTTTATTAAGATGGGTGCCTAACAATCCAGTCTACATGACTGGGTAAAATCAGTGACTTCCTCCAATAAGTTGTTGAGATAAGCATAATCAGGAAACATATTTGTAAAAATGCATTCCTTATTAAAATAAATAGAAACAGTTTTGGAAAGATGGATAAATTGTCCCTTCATAATACCTATTTTTGTTTAAAGAATGAGCACTACAAAAATGTAAGTAGTTGGAAAAAGTGCCCTTCCTGTATATGGTAGACTCATCATTGTCTAATAGTCTTTAGCCAAATTCTTGTATAAATATACATCAAGGAAAAAAATACCCACATGTTGAATGTTAAAACAGAATTCCAGAAAGGAAGTAGTAGAATCAAGGTATTGAAAAAGTTGGTTAAGTACGTCCAAGTCTACACTCCAAACAATAAAATATCATCCAGGAATCAATGATGTAGTTGAATGAAGGGCAGAACTCACTGCTCATTAGAAACAAGTGCTTCCAGTGGGATAAAACCAGATTGGCAAAGGTTGTAGCACAGGTTGCCCCCATTGCTACTCAAGAGGATGCTTAAAATATTCATTTTCAAATGTAAAAAAGTCATGTTGCTCAGAGCCAAGTTCATCACAATAGCAACAGTGTTGATGTCCCATGGAGATGCTGGTATATAAGTATAAACAATGTCACAAAATCATTCAATTCCAGTGGATTGTGGAATAACTTTGAACAAGACTTGACATCTGTTGTGACCAAAATATCACTCGGCTCATATTGTAACTCCTTGATTTTACTGAGCAAGCCCTCTAAGGGCTCCTTTGAGAAACACCTAGCAAGCACAGCCAAGGATAACCATAAGGCCTTTTACAGCTATGTACATAGCCTATAAGGTGAGGCCCAAGCATGTGCAGAATAGTGATTAACAGTATTACACACACTCACTCCCAAAGATAGCAAACCTGCTAGCACATAGGTTTGGTGAAATGTTTACTCCCTTATTCCCTCCAAACTTATCACCAACATTCCCTCAAACTCCTCCTTACATATCTGAAGAGCAAAAAACACAGCATCTATGGGACCAGACAGCATCCTAGGCTGTCTTCTAAACAGGCTAAAACATGAACTAGCATCACCATTGAGTATCCTTTTCAATCATAGCCTAACCACAGGCTTTTTTCCTGCAGAATGGAGAACAGCAACAGTTATTCCCCTCCACAAAGGTGGCCTAGCAACAGACCCAGGGAATTACAGATGCATAAGCCTGACCAGCCTCATCTTTAAGGCCATGGAACATATCATTATGGGCCTCATAAATAAAGACACAGATGACCTCCAAACCCTGGATTCAACCTAATTTGGCTTCGTCAAGGACAGATCCTGCCTGTTAAATCTGTTGGATTTCTTTGAAAATGTGACCAAGGCCATTGATGAGGGCAAATTTGTGCACACGGCATACCTTAACTTGGCAAAGGCTTTTTTAAATTTAGCAAACTGAATGTAAACCTCTTTATTGTAAGATGGATGGCCAACTGGTTCACAAACCGGACACACGCTATCAAAGTGGGTGACACCACATTAACCAGCAGACCTGTCATCAGTGGGGTGCCACAGGTGTTAGTGCTAGGCCCCCTACTGTTTGGTATATACTTCTGAGACGTTCAGGCCAAAACTAAGGGGTTGTGGCTGACCAAGTATGTGGATGACTGCAAACTAAGTGCAATTATCGAATCCCCAAATGATGTCAGTATAATCCAGCAGGGTCTTAAGCAGACCAACGACTAGTATCTTAGTCACAGTCTCAAACTGAATGCAAAGAAATGCATCATTATGACCTACAGCAAAAAGAATGTCCCTTCATACTATCAAATCAACAATACCCTAAGTACCCACAAAGTCGTAAGGGACCTGTGATAGTAGACTGTGACCTTAACTTTGACTACCATGTATCTACTGTAGTAAGGAAGGCTTTCTATGTAGCACACTTGATTAGTGAAGGCATCACCCTGAGAGCAAAGAGGTTATAATCCCTCTATACTCAGCATTAATCTGACCCATAATTGAGTGTAAGACCCCGTACAGCATGTAGCGTACAAAGCACCTGTAGCAAATGGAGGGATATTAGAGATTTCTAACAAAGAAGAACAAGGGACTCCAGTATATGCCGTACACAGACCAACTAAAGTCCCTGTCACTATATTCTCTATCATATAGACTTTTTAGAGGAGACTTATGCCTGACTTACAGAGCAACCTCAAACAAATATGTAATGAACTTGCTGCATATCCGTAAATCAAATGGGACTAGAGCTACCCATTCCAGGGATTTAAATATGGCCTGTGACTTAAATAGGACATGCTGGAGGGATAGATTTGTCTCACAGTGACTGCACGTCTTTGGTATGGGCTGCCAATTCATGTGTAGTAGAGCACCTCTATGACACTGTCCAAGAGGAATCTGGATGAGTGGATGGGAAATCATAAATTCTTACCAGGGATAGTATCCACAACCCTCCTGGACGTGAGCAGTCTTTACTAAATGCAATCCTGGGTACTGACTAGCATAAGTATGGTATTACATTGGGATAAATAGGCTAGGCTTAAAATGACCTCCTGGTCAATAGCCTAGTAAACTCCTATGATCCTATGATTCTAAGAGTCTTAGGATGGCGGAAAAATTTGTGATTATAGGTTTTAGTTTTTGGTCAACTAAAGTAGTTATTGGTTCCATCTTGGAACCACCCACAGATATAATGGGTCTTAATGGGAGATTAACTCTATTGTTATGAATTTTATGTATACTAAAAAGTATAGGAATACATGGTTACTTCATGGTCAAAAAATTGTATTCCTTTATTGAGATGTCACTATCCAAGAATAAATCATAAAATACCATATCAATACGTTGGTATGCTGATGGAATTCATTTATATTCACAGCCTGATAAAAATTGTCATTCAAAATGAGATTTTGCATCCTTCCAATGTAATCAATTTTGCTTCAAAGCCAGGTATTTATCAGAGAAATAGCAACAGTTGACAGTGTAACATCTCTGAAGTGCCCTTGGTAATTATCTCTGTCCTTTCCAGCTTGCATTTATAAGACTTTTCCAAACAAAGTGAGACATAGATTTGATTACTTAAAAAGAAACATTTATTTAATCTAAATATAAGACAAATATTTCATTGCTTTTTAAATTTGTATTAAGTTTAATACAATAACAATGAAAAAAATAATGTACAGAATAAAATGATGTAATTTTTTTCTAAGTGACTAACAATTTGAAATAGTATAATAAAGAGGTGGGTATTTACTCATAGAAAATGGAATAAAAACAACAAAAGAAGTAAAAGCTCAGTATACATGGAGAGACCAAAATAATGGTAGCTTCAATGATTTAATATATTAATAAAAATGAAATTATTAGAGTCACACACTAAATGTAAATATACTGTTTCCATCCCTGGGATTCAGAACTATTTTCAATTGCATGGTGAATGATTTTGCATGATGAGTGGCCAGATGCTGGGTGCAGGTGATTCACAGACACACTAGCTTAGTACCCAGCTATGAACGTGAGAATGGGTGGGTAAACCCGTGAGAATTCTTGACCTTCATAGTATGCAGATGACAGTGTAATGATATGATAATGAGTAACATTATTAAAATGAGGGCACTTGCAAATGGAAATGAGGGTAAATAACAAGGTATAATGATTCAGAGATGTATATCTCACAATGACAGGCACTAGTTCTACAGTTAATAACTAGTGTAAAATCCTGGACTTACAGCAGGCAAATTGTGAAAACATGTACAGGCTAGCTGCTGCAATACTGAAACCTTTGTATGCAACAGGCTGTACTTATTTCAGGTAATCAAGGTATTGCACATTGTTGCTCTCAGCAATGTTTTGTGATCCATTTGCACTTAACATTTCATTCCCCTCCATGCCACTGAAATTGTAGACCATTACCATATGAATAGTCATGATACAGGAGCTGGATGAGATATGTTGCCCTCATATATAGGCCTGTGGGATGAGTGGCGTACCTATCCATGTGGCTACTAAAGTATGTGTGGCTTTAAAAATACTGGCTATATGGGGAGCTTTCAATGACAAACATGGAGCATGGTGAGTGTACCCAGGTGTCTGCTTTTAATCTGTACTAAACAACATGTTTGCCCTGTATGCAGACACTGGATCCTGTCAGGGCATACTCACCTGGGATGTTTCTATTCCAAATGATATTCTCATAGCTGGGATAGCTCTGCATCTAGATTTAGGACTTCACCATGGCATCTACAGATGTCAGGATCCCCATGCAGAGAGGCAAGGAAGTCCTTCATCTCTGTTTTAGGTGGATCAGTCAGTGAGCTACCTTTTGTACAAGGTGGGCAGTGTGAACTTTATTAGCACTTATCATGTCCGCATACTGGCAATTCACTTGCTAATAATTCCTGCCCTGACCACTGACAACATTGATGTCCTTAACTACATTCTGTCAGACATGGTCATGAAAGGGTCAGTGTGATTAATCATGGCTAATCATCCGCTGATTATGGAGATGGAGGTTCCGCAGTAGAATGTCATTTTCCATGTAGGAGAACTTACAGTTGTGTTGTTTGTCATGTTTGGGCATTCCACGGTGGAATGAAAAGAAAATTAATGTGACAATATTTGCATTGCTTCCTGACATATGTCTACACTGATAAAATCTGCAGGGTGCCAGTGTGGTTGGAGGTTTATGGCCTTGCTCTATCTCTTTGGGAATATCACACACATACTGGAAAAACAAGTAGAGCTTCTGCGTTCTAACTATACTTTGTCAACTAACCCCACCCAAGAAAGCAAAATGGGGATAGACTTTAACTGTGAAGTGTGCTTCAAATTCACAAAGCACAAACTCTTACAGTATTCCACTGTTGATTAATAACCATGTTACACCTGCCATTGGGTGACTTTACTATATGTATACTGTATTCAAAATATATCCATGCCTAAACCTGTATTCTGAATGCACATACAGTTATGAATAGTAGAATTACATGCAGACTGGGCTCAGTTGAGGCTACAACTACAGCATGAAGACAGCAGATAACTTACAGGAATATGTGTTCCTGCTGCAATGTGCATGCATTATGCAACTGCAATGAGATACGTATGTTGGGTATACATGCGCCGCACACTGTTTGCAGTTTTTTAGATCGGTTTGTATAAACAAGCTCTCACAAATATCATATTAATATTGTGTGTGTGTGTGTGTGTGTGTGTGTGTGTGTGTGTGTGTGTGTGTGTGTATATATATATATATATATATATATATATATATATATATATATATATATATATGAGTCTACTTCAAAAGACTGACAAACCAAAAGACTAATCCCAAAAGACTGAAAATTCAAAATACTGAACCCATGTGTGTGGGGGTTTGTGCCCTACACACCCCCAACTAACTATATAAATCTGCTCCAAGATCGCACAACAGTGGAGAAGGGGCAAATTCCATCATTCAGTATTTTGAATTTTCAGTCTTTTGAGATTCACTCTTTTGGTTTTTCAGTCTTCTGAAAGACTTATATATATATATATATATATATATATATATATATATATATATATATATATAGGTTCATAGGTTCATAGGTTTATACTAGGCTATCTGCCCTAAGGCATTTATAAGCCTAGCCCAAATTATTGTGGCTTCCTTATATGAAAAATACTGTGCCCATTAGTTTGTTGTGCCTCTGTCCAGCAGTGACCCAGAGATGATTCCCAAACCTACGATCTCCCATCCACAGGTCTAGATTTCTCTTGAACAGAGTCAGCGAGGTGCTCTGCCTCACATGGACCGGGATTTTATTCCACAGCATAGGGAGTCTCTGAGTGATAAATCTATCCCTCCAGCACGTCCTATTTATATCCGTGCTAAGGTTTAAGTCGCTTGCTCTAGTGGTTTTGGTGGATTTGGATTTTTGAGGTGGAGCATGTCCATTAATTCCGGGTTGGACATGGCCTTGTATGTCAGGCACATGTCACCTCTGAGCAGACGGCGGTGTGCGACTGAATAGAGCTGGAGTTTCTTCAATCTGGCAGCATATGACAGATTTTGGAGTCCCTTTATCCTTTTGGTGAGGAACTTTTGGGGTCTCTCCAATTGCTGCAGATGTCGGGTGAGATACATCCCGAATGGGGCATTGTACTCGATCATTGGTCTGATAAGTGAAGAGTACAGGGGAACAATGACCTCACTAGATCTGGATGTGAATCCCTTCATGATCAGGTGGGCAATGTAGAAGGTCTTTCTAACCACTTTAGCAATGTGAGTGTCAAAAGAAAGGCCACTGTCAACCTGGGTCCCCAGGTCCCTGATAACCTCTTCTGTGTAGTGGATTGCCACCTATATGGTAGCTTGGGGTTACCTTGTTTTTCCCGAAGGGTATGACTATACATTTTTGGCGTTTAACTTCAGGCCATGGCTCTGGCACCAGCTATCTGTTTCCGTGAGTCCCTTCTGAAGGATATCAGTGTCCGATGCACTTTCCACTATGGCCCAGTTTGCAGTCATCTGCAAACTTTGTCAGCCAAAGTCCTCCCATGTTGGCCTGTACTTCTGAGAAGTAGATGCCAAACAATAGGGGCCAAGGACCGAGCCCTGTGGGACACCACTTGTGACCGGCTTGGAGTCTGACACAGCGCCAGCAACTCTAACCCTGTGGGTTCTGTCCTTAAGCCAGTTTGCAACCCATCTTGTGACATATGGGTTTACATTTAAGCTGGTAAGTTTTTCTACAATACCCGAGTGGGGTATTGTGTCGAAGCCTTGCAAGGTCAAGGTAGGCTGTATGGACTGCCTTTCCCTCATCAATGGCCTTGGTGACTATTTCAAGAAGTCGACCAAGTTCAAAAGCCATCCTCTTCCCTTCACAAAGCCAAACTGGGTCGGGTCCAATGTCTGCAAGTCCCCTATATCTTTGTTTATGAGCTCCATTATGATCCTCTCCATAGCTGTGCAGACTAGACTTGTTAAACTTATGGGGGTAATTACCAGGGTCCGTGAGGCGCCACCTTGGTGGAGTGCGACCACAGTTGCCGTGCGCCACTCCTTGCCCACGTATCCTGTGGTAAGGCTGAGATTAAACAGCTGCCTTATGTGCGATTCCTCATTTAGCTCGTGTAGCACACAGCCGGGGACACCATCCGGTCCCATTGATGCTGTGTTTTTAGCTTTAGAGAGAGCAGCTTTCACCTGCGCATTTGAGATGTCCGGGAGGCTACACTCGGCTGGGATAGTTATCTCTCCTTTAGGGGAGAGGGGGGTGAAGTTTGCACTGAACCTGTCTGCCAGTATGTTGGCAATGTCTGTGGGTTCAGTGATTTTTGTATCATTTTGGACTAATTCTGAGCATATCTGTGAGTTTCCACCCAGGTTCCTAACATAGCTGAAAAAGGCCTTATGATTGTCCTTTGAATCCATGGCAATTTTTCTCTCAAAATTGGCCGTAGTTGATTTTATGAGTGCTCGTAATTTTTTACTACTAATGATCAGGGGTGACTTCCCTTTTATGGATTTTGTTCTATCATGTAATAGCTTTCTCCTCTTATTGTAAAGTTTGTTAATGGCTGGGGTCCACCAGACTGGACGTTTGCCCTTTGTGGAAAGAGTCTTGGTTTTATTTGGGATTGCCTGATCCATGCAGTCCTGGAGGTGTTCATAGAAGGCATTTGTAAGGGCTTCGCAGCTTGGGTTGTGGTTTCCTCTGACTCAGGGGCCTTGAAGGATACCACACCAGTCTTGAGTAGTGTGAAGTTTGCTTTAGAAGTTCTTCACTATGGTCTTTTTGTTTGGGGTGGGGCGGGATGTGGATTTCCAGTGAGATTAGTTTATGATCAGATCTCACCAATGAGGGATATACTTCGGTGTGGAGCATTTTGTCCCCATGTTTGTGACAATGAGATCTAGTATATTTTCTCCTCTCGTGGGAACAGTGACTAGCTGTTCCATGGCATTTGAATTTATGAACTCCAGGAACCGTTGGGCTAGAAAGTTAGGGCTTGAGTAATGTTCCCAGTCTATATTCGGGTAGTTGAAGTCACCCAATATGATGGTGTTTGGAGATACATTTATACCCTCCAGTGTCTTCAGGAAGGCTGTGTGGGGTTCCTGAGTTTGAGAGGGTGGCCTGTAGCATGCTACAATTTGTAGAGCAGTTTTGCCTATTGTTAGTTGCACCTGGATGGTTTCCGAAGCTTCATGCGTTGCCACCAACCTGGAGGTGTGAGTATCCTTTATGAATATGGATACACCTCCTTTTGTGGAGTGGTCCGGGTTTTGGGGCGGAGCATGATATGAGGTAAAACCTAATAGTGCCGGGTGCTCTCAGGAGCCTTGAACCAGGTTTCAGTTACAGCACAGACATCGATGTTCTCCATACTGAGAAGGGCCTCGAGTGCATTTTGAGATTTAGACTTCTGGCATTGAGCAGCATTACCCTCAATTTCTTCCCATTTTTGTTTTCTAGGGTGGTAGGTTTAGAATTTGAGCCTTGCCTAAAAAGGCACTATGGGGTGGCAAGAGCCTTAGCCAATATCCGGAATCCCAGGGTGACAGGTGCAAGCCGTCCCTTAAGCAGCGTGGCTTGTCAAGCATGTCATCCCAGGCAGACAGACACTGGATCCCCTTTGAATGACACCAGACATTAAGCCAATTGTTAAAGCTGATCATCTTGTCTCTATATTGTGGCATCATTCTTGGTGAAGGAAGGATACTGCTCAGGGTTAGGGTCATACCTGCCTGGGCTACATAATCAGAGAGCTCCTCTATGTCTCTTTTCATGCAGTCCAGGGAGGTGCGTCTCAGGTCGTTCACACCAGCATGGACAATGACTGTGTCATATTTGTACTTGCTGTGGAGTGACCCAGTGCTTGTGTTATGTGGCGGATTCTAGCGCCCGATAGGCAGCTTACTGTGACCCTCTCCTTGTTCAGCCTGGTGAGTGGGACGTCAGTGTGTCTGACTATGGAGTCACCTATGACAAGTATGTTTGGTGTTGTATTTGGCCTTAAGGGCTGTGACTGCTTTGCACACTGCTTTTGTGGTTTATGTGTTGCTTGTGGGGTGTCTTGAGGTAGCAGTTGTTTGGGTGTCTGCTTTGGAGGCCTCTGCTGTTTAGGTAAATTTTTACTCAGAGCCTCCAGTATGTCTTTGTGTGTTTATGTGTTTGATTCAGTGGAGTGGTAGCATTATGTGAGGCTGGTTTTGTGGTGTGTGTAGTTGCCTTCTCCTCCTGTCTGGTCTTGCCAGTCCTGAGTTGAGAGAGCTCAGCCTCCAGTTTGGCTAAATAGCTGCATCTCTCAAGTATTTGTGTTATGTGGGAGGAGGAGAGGGTTGTCTGTGTACATGAGGCAGTTATAACATTGCCTCAAGATTCCCAGATTCACCAGCTGGACCGGAGAGGAGATTGACAACTGACCTTTGGACATGCTAGAATAATATTGGGAAATCCTTAATTGAAAACAAGGGCCAGTGGGGAGTGAGGGTGTAGTGCTTTTAATTTTTAGTGCTGACTTATATAATTGCTTTAGTGAGCAAGTGCCAGGTAACTTGAGTGCAATGTGATACAAGTAACTAAATGCAAAACGACAAACAGTAACTTTCTTTCAAGTGAAACAAGGAAATAAGTACAGTAAGCAATGCAGATATCACTAGTGATCCACAGAAGCGCTGAGAAGTTGCGTATTAGGTGAATTAGCTTCCAGGGAAATAACAAGCAAACAAACAACAAGTATATAAACAAAGCTAGATTCAGTAGGCCTGGATCTAGTCTATGATAGAGCAAACAAGGTGAACCAATTTCAGTAAGATACAGTTCAAATATTCAGGCACTATAAACCTTTAACCAGAAAATTCCCAGCTCAGAAGGGCAGAGTCCAGCCTCTTCTCCCACAAGAGTGCAGTCCACGAACCTTCTTAATGTAAAATTATATATATATATATATATATATATAAAATACTTGTCTATGTTATAATGTCAAAATCCCATAACGTTGAAACCCAGAACATTGTAAGTGCAAAAAAATATTGAAATTTGCACTATTTAAATGCCGAAACAGGTGTATTTATTGTTTAGCTAAAGATGCTAATGTAAGGGTGTCACAGATGCCTGTAGAGTATCCCAGGACATGAGGCAGTACTTACCATTTAACAGTGTCACAAAAAGGTAAAGAAATGCTCATGTTAGATGGTTATTTATACCATCTAGAAAAGTGTATAATGATACAAGTGTTATGAAATATTACATCTAGAAAAGTGTATAAGGATATACATGTTGTGAAATATTATTTAAAGCATCACTATGGGAGTTTTGTTTTGTGTTTTACGTATTGTAGGTGTTTTTGCAGGAATCACTTTGTGTTTATGGATGTTGTGGAACATTTGCATATGTTATTGTTTGGGTTGTAGGAACTTGGAGTGCATATTAAAAGTTATTTATGTGTGAAACTAAATGGGAATGTGTCACCATGTAGATATTACTATTGCTGCTTTTTTTGATGTTGTAAATTTTGGTATTCTGAATTTTGATGTTGTTGGCTTTCTTTCTTTTGCACTTTTGACATTTTTGGGTAAATGTTGTGGGTTTCAATGTTAAGGGATTTTGACATTATAATATAGCTCCATATATACATACAGATCCCAGTCAGAAGCTTGACTTATCAGGAAGCCGGACTTCATATGGTTTAGACCATATGATCAACTTTCCAAAAAGTCGAACTAGAAAAAAAAACAATTTATGTTTTTTGCAGAGGCAAGCTCCTCTGCATCCCCTACCCCTGCATATTATATATACTAACACCGAGATCACACTACAGTGGGGAAAAGGTAAATTCCCCAGTCCTCACTGTACTGTGATCTCCATTCAAAAGCTTTAACATTTCAGAAAAGTTGGTCATATGGTCTCGACCATATGAGGTTTGACTTTCTGATAAGTTGAGCTTCTGAATGGGACCATACACACACATGTATACACACAACACACACACACACACACACACACACACACACACACACACACACACACACACACACACACACACACACACACACACACACACACATCTCCCTAACACATTACTTTCCTTTAATGTATCCTCCTGCAAGTGTATCAGACAGTAATATGTCTATAAGACAGTCTTCCCCTGCAGAAGCATACACTGTCAGTACAGGATACTTAGGTTATTGAATGCAAGAGGGGCTATATTTGGCCTCCAGTGTGAGAGGGGTTAGCAACCTATGCATGGCCTCAGAACACAAAGCAGCATATGTGGCAGATCTCTGTGCTTGTACTACAACAAAGACAGAATTTCAAAAGTACACAGAATTAGAATATTACCTGCTCAGTACTGTATTATTCATCTTTTATTTCCTACATAGGGACTATCAGGCACACCTGATTGTGGACTGTTATTAGGGTCCCCAATATAAAGTGGATGCTTAACTCAGTCTTGCCAGGGTGGTGTTTGATGCTACTGGCATATCCCACACTGGTGAGCAGTGCAAACATCACTACAGTGACCTGAGGAGACATCATCCTAACATTCTCACCTAATGGGAGGAAGAGGTCACAGCAGGAGCACTTGATCTGTATTGTAAGTAGTTATGCTACTTTACTACTCACTCACTTTTTATGCAGTACTTATATGATGTTTTTGGGCATGTACTGTATGATTTATTTATGCTTTTCTTTTTCTAACTCAGGAAGCTATTATGAGGAGCAGCCTTCTGTACTAGATTCATAGGTTCATAGGTTCATAGGTTCATACTAGGCTATCTGCCCGAGGGCATTTATAAGCCTAGCCCATCGCACCCCTTTAGTATGGGGAACTATACCCATTATTTTGCTGTGCCTCTGTCGAGCAGTGACACTGAGGTAATTCCTGGGGTATATCTGCGATCTCCCATCCATTGGTCAAGATTTCTCTTGAACAAGGCCAGCGAGGTGCTCTGCCTCACATGTACCGGGATTTTGTTCCACAGCATAGGGAGTCTTTGGGTGATGAATCTATCCTCCAGCACGTCCTATTAATAGCCGGGTTTAAGTCTCCGCCCTTGTGGCTCTGATGGATCTAGATTTTTTGAGGTGAAGCATATTCATCAAATCTGGGTTTGACATGGCCTTGTATGTTAGGCAAAGGTCACCTCTGAGCAAAAGCGTTACTGAATAGAGCTGGAGTTCTTTCAGTCGGGCAGCATAGGACAGATTTTTGAGACCCTTTATCCTTTTGGTGAGGAACTTTTGTGGCCTCTCCAGCTGCTGCAAGTGTCGGGTCAGATACATTCCGAATGGGGCATTGTACTCAATCATTGGTCTGAAGAGTGATGAGTAAAGGGAGACTATGACCTCCCTTGATCTAGATGAGAATCCCTTCATGATAAGGTGGGCAATGTAGAAGGACTTCCTAACTACTTTAGCTACATGGGTGTCGAATGACAGACTACTATCAACCTGGGTCCCCAGGTCCCTGATAACTTCTTCTGTGCTCAGTGGATTGCCACCTATTTGGTAGCTAGGGGTAACCTTGTTCTTTGGCATTTAACTTTAGGCCGTGGCTCTGGCACCAGTTATCCATTTCTGTGAGACCCTTCTGAAGGATATCTGTGTCAGATGTGTTTTCTACTATGGCCAGTTTGCAGTCATCTGCAAACTTTGTCAGCCATAACCCTCCTGTGTTTGCTTGTACTTCGGAAAAGTAGATGCCAAACAAGAGTGGGCCCAGGACTGAGCCCTGTGGGACACCACTTGTGACAGGCTTTGAGTCTGACATGGCGCCAGCAACTCTGACCCTGTGGGTTCTGTCACTCAGCCAGTTTGCAACCCATCTTGTGATGTATGGGTTAACATTTAAGCTGATGAGTTTTTCAATGATACCCGCTTGGGGTATTGTATCGCCTTAGCCAGATCGAGGTAGGCTGTATGGACTGCCTTTCCCTCATCAATGGCTTTGGTGACTGTTTCAAAGTCAACCAAGTTTAAAAGGCATGATCTGCCTTTGACAAAGCCAAACTGGGTTGGATCCAAAGTCTGCAAATTCCCTATGTTTTTATTTATGAGGTCCATTATGATCCTCTCCATGGCTTTGCAGATAAGGCTTGTCAAGCTAATGGGCGGTAATTTCCAGGGTCTGTGGAGGCACCGCCTTTGTGAAGTGGGACCACAGTTGCAGTGCGCCACTCCTGGGTGTGATCCAGAGGTAAGACTTTGATTAAACAGCTGTCCTAGCTGTGGGTTTAATTCCTCATTGAGTTCGTGGAGCACACAGCTGGGGACACCATCGGGTCCCATGGATCCTGTGTTTTTGCTTTGCAGTGTGCAGTTCTCACTTGGGCGCTGCAGATGTTTGGGCGGCTGCACTCATTTGGTATAGATATCTCTCCTTTTGGGGGGAGAAGTTTGCACTGAACCTGTCAGCCAGTATGTTGGCAATGTCTGTAGGATCAGTAATCTTCACATCATTTTGAACTAGTTCTGAGCATATCTGGGAGTTTCCTCCTAGGTTTCTAATATAGCTAAAGAAGGCCTTATGATTGTCTTTTGAGTCTTTAGCTATTTTTCTCTCAAATTTGCTTTGGATGATTTTATGAGAGCTCTTAGTTTTTTACTTATAGTGATCAAGGGTGTCTTACCTTTTAAGGATTTTGCTCTATCTTGTAGTAGCCTCCTCCTTTTGTTGTAGAGTTTGTTTATGGCTGGGGTCCACCAGACTGGACGCTTGCCTTTGGTACAAAGAGTCTTTGTTTTGCTTGGGATTGCCTTATCCATGCAGTCCTGCAGGTGCTGGTAGAAGGCGTTTGTAAGTGATTCAGCGGCTTGAGTATTGTTTTCCCTCGGGGCCTGAAAGGAGACCACACTAGTCTTTAGAAGTGTGAAGTCGGCTTTTGAGAAGTTCTTTACTGTGGTCTTTTTATTTCAGGTGGGGTGGGATGAGGACCTCCAGCGAGATTAGTTTGTGATCTGATCTCACCAGTGAGGGGTATACTCGTGTTGAACATTGTGCTCCCATGTTCGTGATGATGAGATCAAGTATGTTATCTCCTCTTGTGGGGATGGTGACTAGTTGTTCCATGGCATTTGAGTTTATGAATTCCAGGAACTTTTGGGCTAGGGTGTTTGGGCTTGAGTAGTGTTCCCAGTCTATATTAGGGTAATTGAAGTCACCTAGTATGATGGTGTTTGGTGATACATTTATCCCTCTAGTGTTTTCAGGAAGGCCATGTGAGTTTCCTGAGTTTGTGAGGGTGGCCTGTAACATGCTACAATTTGCAGAGCAGTCTTGCCTATGGTTAATTGCACCTGGATGGTCTCCGATGCATCGTGCGTTGCCACCAGTCTTGAGGTGTGGGTGTCCTTGATGAATATGGATACCCTCCTTTCTTGGTATTGTCCGGATTTTGGGGCGGGCGCATGATATGAGGTAAAACCTGATAGCGCTGGGGTGCTCTCAGGAGCCTTGAACCAGGTTTCTGTCACAGCACAGACATCGATGTTCTCCATACTGAGAAGGGCCTCGTGCATTTTGAGATTTAGACTTCTGGCATTGAGCAGCATTACCCTTAGTTTTTCCTTTTTGTGTTCTAGGGTGGTAGGTTTAGAATTTGAGCCTTGCCTAAAAAAGGCACTATGGGGGTGGCAAGAGCCTTTGCCAATATCCGGAATCCCAGGGGGAATGAAAAGTCTTTATAGGCAAAAGTATGCATAGCTTTCTTTTTTCCAGTACAATTGTGACATCATTCAGTATTCAGAAGGTAGTATGTCTGCACAGTGCCAAATAGACCCCCCATTATAGGTGTTACTGCCTAGCATCAGGATTGCCTGTTAAATGCTGCAAGTGCATTTAACTATTGTTATGCTACATAAATATGCAGATCAAGAATGTAATGAGTGATGTTTGCATTGACGTTTGTCACACTACGTGCTAGGTATAGAACATCTTACTGAAATTACATGTGTTACGAGAAAGGTATGCATCATTGCACTTTCAGCAATGGTCTTCACACACCCATAAGCTGGACAAAGAATGCGGGAAGTGTACAGCCTGGCATAGTTGCCATGTGAGTTAGGCCCATCTGTAACTGTGGTATGATAGTTACATGGTACCCAGTACTCCACAAAAATGCTGTGCATTTGTGTGCGCAGGAGTACTCTTGCCACATGTCCCACAGCAGATCTACTTACATGCTAGTGAATGCTAACTATTTCACTGCTGTCCTGCTTGTACATTGAACCATAGGGTCATAGTATTATTAATGTAGACAGTAGCTTGCATTGTATCATTGTATAATACTTATATCTTGCATATTATATAGCTATATAGTTTTATAGGTAACGACGCGGACCAGTGGAGGACCAATTCAGAGCCTGTTTCACTCAGGGGGAAGTGGAAATAGGACCAGAAGTGCTTTTAACACTACTTCTTATTTAAAGGGACATGGAAATGATGGCACACGACCACAAACCACAAACGAAGGATCCAACATGCATTCTGAAGCTCCACATTTCAACACCTGGCTTTCTGCTACTACAAGCCTGTTTTCCCAAAGAAATGTAAGTGCTACTTCTTATAATGACAATCTGGAGAAGTTTGATAAGTTGCTTTTAAAAATAAAGAAATTGCAACTTGATAACTTATACTTTAAAGAATGCCTTAAACTAAAGATTGTGCCTAAGGGCCTCCGCCTGTGGCAGTTTCCTACAGGCTTGATTAGTAACTCTGCATTCCATAAAGAATTGTTGCATTTATTCGACCAGCATGGGTTTGAATACATGGAATTAGTTATAAGGCATAATGACAAAACTATACAAGGTTTAACACAGGAAGCTACAGAACTTGATGTACTATTGACTTCTAATACTGCACACTCTGCTAATAACTTTGAATATGTGCGTATTTGTAAAAGCATATCTACAAACAAACATGAATCCCAAGTAATCCACAGCAGGTAGGTAAAAACAGACTAAATTTAATAACACAATAAAGTGTAGATAAGAGCTTTTGCGGTAAGCTTCATCAGATCTAACATACAGCTCAAAATTCATCAATTAAAAATGATAGGCAACCAGTCAATTTAAAGTTCATCTGAAGGCATTAAGTACCATGGAAACAACATTAAAGAAAAAAATGAAAAAATAAAATAAAAAATAATAAATGATAAATGATAAATAAAAACATCTAACACATACACATCTACAGCTTCATATGCAAAAAACTTCATATGTATAATACATTCAATCATAATATTAAAACCTTTTAAATACGTATAATTATTTAATCAAAACAAGAAATACATTTAATTTCTTCTTCAGAGGTCTAGCTCTTAGGGCAGGTTGTATTGATACATTATCATTAAGCCCTGGATCAGAGTGTGCTCTTAATACAAAAATCCATTTAAGTTTGCCTGATATGTCCTGTTTGTAAGGTCTCCCTTGTTAATATTCTCATGAACTAATTCCAATACTTGGAACCTAAAGGTGTGTTCCATACCACTATTTATCATATGTTTCACTACTGCACTATAATTCATACCCCTACATGCACAATAAAATGATGACGAATGTGCTCACGCAAGCACCTATTTGTCTTGCCCACATAAAATGAGCAGCATCCATTGCACAATACCAGGTATACTAAGTTCTTTGAATTACAGTCGGGTAGGGGTAAGTGGGAAAACTTCCTGCCATTACTAGGATGTACAAAAAATCCAGATTCATCAATACAGGTGCAAAAAAGCACCCATCACATCTTCTTATTCTATATTCCAGTTTCACTCTATCTAGTTGACTGGTTACTTTAGGATAGCACAACCTTTGTTTTAAAGATTTCTTGTTTTTATATCCAAAGGACGGTCTAGCCCCCACAAATCTCTGTATTTATTGATCTGTGCAAAGTACTGACCAATGTTTGAAAATAATATCCTTAATTTTCATATCATCACTAGAATAAGTTAACCCAAAAATATGGTATTTCCATCTCCATTCCTTCTCCCGCTTACTGTCTCATCATCATTCCTTGTATGTGATGAAAAATATGGTCTCCCACTTGTATTTCTACAGTGCCTAACAGTTTCATGGACACTTTCAATCTCCCTCTCATTGTAACCCCTATAAGTAAAATCAGTCTTCATCCTCAAAAGTCCTCTTTCAAAATCTTCATTTCTATCATGTAAACGACTTGTTTGCAGACCCTGGCCTTTCAATGTATTTTTAAAAATGTTCTGTGGGTGCATGCTCATACGGTGCACATATGTAGGTCTATAACAAGCTTTCCTATACAGTTCAGTGTAAATAATATTGCCTTCACTCATATTCAATTTAATATCCAAAAATTCAATTGATATATCAGAAAACCTATAAGAATACTTGAAAAAGGTGGTGCTCGAGTTCAAATCTTGATAAACAGTTTAAACCTATACTTGCAACATGTAGTTCTGTATTGGTAGATAGCAAACATTTATTGCATGACTTTTATGAGTTTGTTAGTAATGATAGAGAGTATAGGCTGGGATGTTTTGTCACTTTGGATGTGGCTTCACTTTTTACTTGTATACCTAATATCAAAGAGATAGAGATGATGAAGCAGGTACTTTTTAAGAGACAGATATATGATGATAGACATATAGATTTTCTGTGTCTATTGATGGAGATGGTGCCTGACTTCAACGTGTTTACTTTTGATGATCATTATTATTTACAGGTTTCTGGCGTCTCATGTGCCAATAGCTACGCCAACCTGGTTATGGTGGCATGGGAAGAGGAGGCCATGGTTAATTTAGATTCTTATAGAAGGCATGTTTTGTTTTATTGTCGCTTTATAAATGACCTCTTCTTGTATTGGGGGGCACCATTACTAAATTAGAACAATATGTTCTTGATTTGAACTTGAGCACCATCTTTTTCAAGTTTTCATATAAGTTTTCTGACATATCAATTGAATTTTTGGATATTAAATTGAATATGAGTGAAGGCAATATTATTTACACTGAACTGTATAGGAAAGATTGTTATAGACCTACATATGTGCACCGTATTAGCATGCGTATGGAACACACCTTTAGGTATCGAGTATTGGAATTAGTTCAGGAGAATATTAGCAAGGGAGACCGTACAAACAGGACATATCAGGCAGAACTTAAGTGGATTTTTGTATTAAGAGCACACTGTGTTCCAGAGCTTAATGATAACGTATCAATACAACCTGCCCTAAGAGCTAGACCTCTGAAGAAGAAATGAAATGTATTTCTTGTTTTGATTAATTAATTATATGTATTTAAATAGTTTTAATATTACGACTGAATGTATTATACACATGACGTTTTCTACATATGAAGCTGTAGATGTGTATGTGTTAGATGTTTTTATTTATCATTTATTATTTTTTATTTTATTTTTTTCATTTCTTCTTTAATGTTGTTACCATGGTACTTAATGCCGTCAGATGCACTTTGAATTGATTGGTTGCCTATCATTTTTAATTGATGAATTTTGAGCTGTATGTTAGATCTGATGAAGCTTACCGCAAAAGTGCGTATCTATATTTTATTAAATTTAGTCTGTTTTTACCTACCTGCTATGGATTACTTGGGATTCGTGTTTGTTTGTAGATATACTTTGTTGCTGCATTCCAAGTGGTTTATCCTCTCTGGACAACGAGTTTTTACTACTTTGCTGGTATATTTTTAAAAGCATTGAACAACAGGTAAACACCATTAAAAACAGGAAATTAAATAAAATTGAGCATGACAAATCTGAATATGAAAGAAATATTGCATACCCTGAACCCTCAAAATCCCAAGGTTGGGGTGACCATGCACAATCTAGAGAGGATATGGTCCCCACTGAGATTTTTTTAGGGGAGGAAGAATTTCCGCCACTGAGATGGTCGGAATGACTGAGGGAGCAGAATTACAGAGAGAACAACCCACAGGGCCCCCATTATGCCAACAGGTGCCGGGGCATATGCATTCAACCAGAGGGGCAACAGGAGGGGTGCCTATGCGAGGTACTAGCTATGTCTGCAGATGTTGATACGGCTCCCCCTGGTTTGTCCATTTCTTTAAATCATGATCATGACTTTAAAGTTTTCAATTATTCTAGTGTACCTATTGACAGTACAGACTGTGATATTTTTGCTAGAGGATTGACTTTTGTTCCTGATAAAAGTACCAATATTGAAACAGCATTATTGGATTTGAAGTTGTATAGTAGAAAATTGAATTGAATGTTTTATTTAAAGACTGTAAGTCAATCATGGATCCCATTAACTTATCCAGTACATTTACCCCCCCCATTCATTTCTCACTACAGCTTTTTGAAAAAAATTGTGAATTAGATATGAGAAATGTTAAAATGGCAAAAAAGCAAAAATGGAATTTGAAACAGGATGAAATGAATAAGTTAAGACAACTGCCTGATAATAAGATCCTCCGGATAATGAAACTGGACAAGGGGGTGAGATTGTCATGATGAACATGGTGGACTACAACAATAAAATGGGGTGTTTGCTAGCAGGTAAAGCTTACATACAATCTTCATTTAATGAACTACATGGTGCATATAAGAAACTGAGAAGTGTTTTACAGGATTTATTCATTAAATGTGGTCTCTCTCTGGATGAATTTAATTTTTTAAGTATAGCACAGCCTAGGATCCCTGTCATTTTTGGGTTACCCAGGATACATAAAGACTTAGACCAACCACCTATGAGGCCCATAGTTGATGCAAGGGGCTCCATTACCCACCCTATAGCCACATTCTTGGACATCAGATTGAAGCACTTTGTGCAACATGAACCTTTAATATGTAAGGACTCATGGGACTTTTTGAAAATGATTAATGTGTTAGAATTTGATGAAACAGTTTCATCACAATCGATGTCAGAGATTTATATACGGTAATACCGCATACCATAGGCATGGAATGGTTTTGTGAATTTTTGGTGGGTAAGGGTCTTCCCCAGCCACTGGCTAACACCTATGAGACTTTATTAGAACTAGTACTCACAAATAATTTCATTCTATTCAATAATGAACTGTTTTTACAAATTGAAGGTGTGGCAATGGGGTCAGCGTGCAGTGGTTTGTATGACAACATAATTATGTTGGAATGGTAAAAGAGATTTTTAATAAATACCTCATGGTTTAACTTCTGTACATTGTATACACAGTTCTTGGACAATGTCTTTATTTATTGGAATGGTCTGAGAGAAGAGATCCCCCTATTTTTAGAATATATCAATGACACAATCAGTTTTTTAAAGTTCACACATGCGGTTAACAGTGAACAAATAGCGTATTTGGAGGTCTTACTGAAAAAAGAGTGTCAGTTGAAGGCCTTTGTAGCACAAATTCATAGGAAAGCAACCTATTCAAACATCTTTCTGCATTTTGATAGTGCACACCCATTTAAACAAAAAAGAGGGGTAGTAAAGGGCCAATTTGTAAGGGCAGCCCGGATGGTTAGTTTGTTTGATAATTTCTTAGATGGGTGTCACCATCTAAAAGCTATGTTTTGCAAGAGGGGTTACCCATTATGGCTCCTTAATGAAGTCATGATTGAGGTGGTCAACAAAAGAGAAAGAGGTTTTTTTAAACCCTTGTTAGGTCACCATGAGGTGATACCTGCCCAGGGCATGCCCCCTATTGATAGCTGTTTGGTTAAGGGCGTAGGAACTGACTTGACCCAATCCAATGCTGAACAGAATTCAAATTTTAAATGTGCGTTTATTACTACTTTTCACAGTAACAGTAATGATATGTTGGATATTTCATTCAAAAACTGGGCTATATTGCTTAATGATAGGGATATCAGAAAATGTGTTGGAACTAAACCAAATATTGTTTTTAAGGTAGTGATGAACCTGAAATGCATTTTAGAGTCTAACAGAAATGTTGTACATGCAGGATCTATAAAAAAAATGTGGTTCCTGTGCTCAGTGTACTTTTATGATAGAAGGCCACAAATTCTTGGTGAATGGTTTTAAAATACAGGTGAATAGGAAGGTGTACTGTCATACTGAAAGAGCTGTTTATTGTGCAGTGTGTAACTCATGTGAATGTTTCTATATTGGAAAGACTGAGAGGTAATTTAAAAACAGAATTTATGAGCATTTAAGGGATATCGACTTGAGAAATCCACAAATGCCTTGAGTAAATACTGCACAGAAAAATCAGACCACTCTTTCAAAATTTTCATTGTGGACACTGTTGACTTGGATAAAGGAGGTGGCCCATGGGGGCCTTTTTTCGGAAAAGAAAGAATTCATTTGGCAGGTCCACGTAAGTGCGGGCAATGACCAGGATTAAATGATTCACTCTCCATTGCTTGCCTGTTAAAACTAAAAGCAATGGAAAGGTAAAATATATAAAAAATAAAAAAAAATATTTAAAAAAAAATTATATACATTTTAATATATACTTTCATTTTTATATAAACATCATTTTATACATTATGTGTGTATTTGTATTTATATTTATTTTCAGCATCTTTGCACTTGTTAATGTAATTTAAATGCTGGTTTTAAAGAGTGTCTTTTTAAGAATATTTTTATGATTGCATTTCATGAATATTTATGAGTTCAGAGAGGTCCTTTTTAGTCAGTGATGGGATTGGTTTATTACTTAATTAATGCTCTTGTAGGATATACTTAAAAGTGTTTCCTGGATTTGCTCATATCTGATGAAGTTGAGAAGGTTCTTGACGAAAGCGCTTATCTATTTGTTATTTTGGTTTAATAAAAAATGTTTTTACTGCTCCCAAAGTGTTTTGTGGCCATTTACTACAAGGATTTACTTGAGTTGCTGAAGTGTGTGTTTCCAGGAGTGCTGACTTTGTTTTTCTATAGGTTCATAGGTTCATAGGTTTATACTAGGCTATCTGCCCTAAGGCATTTATAAGCCTAGCCCAAATTTTTGTGGCTTACGCCACCCCTTATATGAAAAAATACTGTGCCCATTAGTTTGTTGTGCCTCTGTCCAGCAGTGACACAGATATGATTCCCGGGGTAAACCTACGATCTCCCATCCACAGGTCTAGATTTCTCTTGAACAGAGTCAGCGAGGTGCTCTGCCTCACATGGACCGGGATTTTATTCCACAGCATAGGGAGTCTCTGAGTGATAAATCTATCCCTCCAGCACGTCCTATTTATATCCGTGCTAAGGTTTAAGTCGCTTGCTCTAGTGGTTTTGGTGGATTTGGATTTTTGAGGTGGAGCATGTCCATTAATTCGGGTTGGACATGGCCTTGTATGTCAGGCACATGTCACCTCTGAGCAGACGGTATGCGACTGAATAGAGCTGGAGTTTCTTCAATCTGGCAGCATATGACAGATTTTGGAGTCCCTTTATCCTTTTGGTGAGGAACTTTTGGGGTCTCTCCAATTGCTGCAGATGTTGGGTGAAATACATCCCGAATGGGGCATTGTACTCGATCATTGGTCTGATAAGTGAAGAGTACAGGGGAACAATGACCTCACTAGATCTGGATGTGAATCCCTTCATGATCAGGTGGGCTATGTAGAAGGTCTTTCTAACCACTTTAGCAATGTGAGTGTCAAAAGAAAGGCCACTGTCAACCTGGGTCCCCAGGTCCCTGATAACCTCTTCTGTGCTTAGTGGATTGCCACCTATATGGTAGCTTGGGGTTACCTTGTTTTTCCCGAAGGGTATGACTATACATTTTTTGGCGTTTAACTTCAGGCCATGGCTCTGGCACCAGCTCTCTGTTTCCGTGAGTCCCTTCTGAAGGATATCCGTGTCCGATGCACTTTCCACTATGGCGCCCAGTTTGCAGTGGTCTGCAAACTTTGTCAGCCAAAGTCCTCCCATGTTGGCCTGTACTTCTGAGAAGTAGATGCCAAACAATAGGGGCCAAGGACCAAGCCCTGTGGGACACCACTTGTGACCGGCTTGGAGTCTGACACAGCGCCAGCAACTCTAACCCTGTGGGTTCTGTCCTTAAGCCAGTTTGCAACCCATCTTGTGACATATGGGTTTACATTTAAGCTGGTAAGTTTTTCTACAATACCCGAGTGGGGTATTGTGTCGAAAGCCTTTGCAAGGTCAAGGTAGGCTGTATGGACTGCCTTTCCCTCATCAATGGCCTTGGTGACTGTTTCAAGAAGTCGACCAAGTTCAAAAGGCATGATCTTCCCTTGACAAAGCCAAACTGGGTCGGGTCCAATGTCTGCAAGTCCCCTATATCTTTGTTTATGAGCTCCATTATGATCCTCTCCATAGCTTTGCAGACTAGACTTGTTAAGCTTATGGGGTGGTAATTACCAGGGTCCGTGAGGCCGCCTTTGTGGAGTGGGACCACAGTTGCCGTCACGCCACTCCTTGGGCACGTATCCTGTGGTAAGGCTGAGATTAAACAGCTGCCTTATGTGCAGGTTTAATTCCTCATTTAGCTCATGTAGCACACAGCCGGGGACACCATCTGGTCCCATTGATGCTGTGTTTTTAGCTTTAGAGAGAGCAGCTTTCACCTGCGCATTTGAGATGTCCGGGAGGCTACACTCGGCTGGGATAGTTATCTCTCCTTTAGGGGAGGGGGGTGAAGTTTGCACTGAACCTGTCTGCCAGTATGTTGGCAATGTCTGTGGGTTCAGTGATTTTTGTATCATTTTGGACTAATTCTGAGCATATCTGGGAGTTTCCACCCAGGTTCCTAACATAGCTGAAAAAGGCCTTATGATTGTCCTTTGAATCCATGGCAATTTTTCTCTCAAAATTGGCCTTAGTTGATTTTATGAGTGCTCGTATTTTTTACTAATAATGATAAGGGTTGACTTCCCTTTTATGGATTTTGTTCTATCATGTAATAGCTTTCTCCTCTTATTGTAAAGTTTGTTAATGGCTGGGGTCCACAAGACTGGACGTTTGCCCTTTGTGGAAAGAGTCTTGGTTTTATTTGGGATTGCCTGATCCATGCAGCCCTGGAGGTGTTCATAGAAGGCATTTGTAAGGGCTTCCGCAGCTTGGGTTGTGGTTTCCTCTGGCTCAGGGGCCTTGAAGGATACCACACCAGTCTTGAGTAGTGTGAAGTTTGCTTTAGAGAAGTTCTTCACTATGGTCTTTTTTGTTTGGGGTGGGGGCGGGATGTGAATTTCCAGTGAGATTAGTTTATGATCAGATCTCACCAATGAGGGATATACTTCCGGTGTGGAGCATTTTGTCCCCATGTTTGTGACAATGAGATATAGTATATTTTCTCCTCTCGTGGGAACAGTGACTAGCTGTTCCATGGCATTTGAATTTATGAACTCCAGGAACCGTTGGGCTAGAAAGTTAGGGCTTGAGTAATGTTTTATAGGTAGTTTTTTCCCATATTTATATGTGATGCCTGTGTTTTTTCCTACCATCCTCCTTTTGTTGTCATCCTTTGTTTTATTTTTATTTGTTATTTTAATTCTCTTCATTTATGTTACAATGTTCTGTTGTATCTGCCATGGCACAGGCCAGCCCAGGTCACCAATCCCAAACTTCCATTGCATCCACTCCACTCCACATGGTTTCAAGCTTGCCTTCTCATTTGAGTGCAGTAGGGGCAGGCAGGTAGCCTCCCCTACAGCCTCAGTGTCATTCACCAGATGAGAGTGTCATGGTTCCCTTTGGCAGCACTGACGGGATGAGCAGTACATCACTTACAGGGAGTTGATTGAGGTGAGATAGTTGCTAGATTTTCATGTTTGAACAGACACAAAGACAAACAGTTACTTTTAAGAACTAATTCCACATTCAAATATTTAAATGTTTGCTTATTTTTAAAAGTATGGATGGCGCAGTAGTGCAGCGGTACCATTGTCACCTCACAGCAAGATGTTCTTCAGTTTGATTCTTGGCTCGAGTGCCTTCTGTGTGGAGTCTGCATATCCTCCTGTCATTCATGTGGGTTTTCTCTAGGTAGTCTGGTTTCCTCCCACGTTACAAAGACATGCATCTGGAGTGTTTCTCCCCTGCCTCCACTGAAAATTGGCTTTGTTCCAAGTCAGACTTTCCCGGTAAACACATGTTAAATAAAATAAATAAGTAAATGGTAATTTATGTTATTGATTTGCCAGAGAAATCTTTCTGGCAGCAGGATTACCATGAAATGGGAAGGAAGGTTATCTTTTAAACCATTTCTGAAAATATAGTGTGTGTGTGTGTGTGTGTGTGTGTGTGTGTGTGTGTGTGTGTGTGTGTGTGTGTGTGTGTGTGTGTGAGTGAGTGTTTACTGATGCAAAATAATTCTGGACATGTATCCATTACTAGTGATAAGATTGCACTGGAAGGCATTGGGCTCATTTTTAGGTGGGTGATATCGAGGGGAGTCAGATATGATAATTCTGATCTGTAGTTGTACAGTGTAAAGTTTATTTGGGTGTATCAAGTGTTGGCTATTAACTAAGGCAGCAGTGAGTGTGTGTGTGTGTGTGTGTGGGTGTGTGTGTGTGTGTGTGTGTGTGTGTGTGTGTGTGTGTGTGTGCACGCAAGTCCAACTATCCCTCACATATTAAGTGGTTTGACAGTGCTGTAGAGCAAGACATTATAATCTATACTGTCTCATTTTATTTGTGGCAGTTGGGGGGTGTTACACTCTCATTCATCCATGGATTATCTGGTGACAGCAGGTGAAATTTCTAAGCTTGCTTAACACATATTTTAGATAGCATCAATAAGGATGTTGGAATTGTACAGCATACAGATCAGTTTTGTCACCAGGAAAGTATGTGCACTTTGCAGCCAAAAGGTAAATATACAGCTGCATATCTTATACAGCAGTTATTTTATTTTTGTGGGAGTAGTTAGGAAACAGACAAGTGGCTCTGTGGAGTATGAAAACATTTTTGTACCACAGCCGACTAGAGTGCAAAGCAAAGATAATTTTGTATGCCAGTGTGACCAAGGATGACATGATAGCCATCTTGGGTGGAACAAAGACTCAGTCCACTGATACTATATGTGATGCCCATGCACTGGCCCAGTAATCAAGGAGCCTCAATCCTCACCACTAACACCAGTGAGGGGCGTCCACATTGGGAAGGATAGCAAATACACACACAATAAAGTCATACAGTCAGTCCGGGACTGGTTTCTCCCTTTTTCATCAGATCTCCAATAAGACTTCCCACTGGCACAGCTATAGGGTACAGGTCTCAGCCTAGCTGTCAAGCTAAAACCTCCAGCACCCTTTCTGTCCAACCAATGCTTTGTGTCCCTTCCCAAGTAGCTGACACACATACACACTCTTTAAGATATGAGTTATATACAAACACACAGATACTCTTCGGGAAGGCTGGCACAGGTTCTCCAGCTATGCCCCTTTCTGCCAGTCTATGAGGTAGTACTAGCTGCCACCAACCACTAATATTTAGTTACTAATAAGGCCCTTACCAAAGGGTGCCCAATTTTACTGTGCAATATTATTATCCAAATTATAAGTGTGACTGAGCAGCAAGACTATTGGAATGGCTTTGTAAGTATTACTATATACATGAAATGTACTCTAGAGCTTGAATTATCTCTACAAAAAATAGCCACAGTTGAAAGGTTTAAAAATATTTAATAATAAATAATAAAAACACAAGACAATACTTCTTACTACACAGTGCTAGTCAAGAATTCAGACATCACAGGAAAATGCTTAAAATAACACTGTAGAATAGTTTTGATATAAATATAGGAAACAGCTAGACTAAACTTACTATTTTCTATCTTTTCCTAAGAGCAATCACAGTTCTAAATAAACTTACATATACAGCAAAAGCAGAGCACTGGTGAGTTGTTGTCAGCTTTATACAAAATCCAAAAATGCTCTCTTCTTTCTGTCCTTAAATTGATAACACAGTACTGCTTCACATTACATCATTCTTGACACTTCTCTGGTTTCCCAGGCTAACAGAAACTCAGAGTTTAACATAGCTTTGATCTTAAACCTGGTCAGGAAACCATAGCAATTAAAGATATTGTATATGTAAAATCTAAAACCAAACAGCGATGGTAGAGCGAGCTTAAAGTACCAAAAAACAAAAGCTTGCTTGGGAATCCAAATGAAGGACTGAAAACAGATAAACCTCCTTTATTCAAAACGAGTGCCAAACACAAAACAAAATATGTAAAATCCAGCAATTAGCTCTGGTCACAAAACAATAGAAAATATCTGCTGGTCCAGACATCACGGCTCTGGGTTTGAGATCAGTCATACAAGGCTTGACTTATCAACTGTCTTCCAGCAGAGTGCACTGTTGTTACATTTTTGACATTTAACATTTAACACAATTTTCTTTCGTTTAAGAGAACAAGCTTCTGGCTTATAATAATATTTACAAATGACAGAATTATCTACAAAATTCTATCTAGCTAGGCTGGCAGCCTTCACACTACAGACAGCCTGAAAATGGCTGAAAGTGTGCAAATTATGTAGCACAGCAATTTAGTCCATCCCCAGATAATCTCAAGTGTGCAGCTTGAGTTAAACAGAGGCTGATTATGAAAATGAAATGTCTAGAAATGAAAGCAGCAGTGAGAATGAGACAGGAGAAAGCTTTAAAAAGAGAGAAGGAAAACCAGCATGAGAGGGGACTAGTAACCTTTTGTGAAAAGTGAATGAGTAATGGGGTGAAAGCCAATCCCTGATTGCAAAGGTCAGTACTAAATTGCTTTCCCAGTGTAAAGAGGGGAGGATTTTTAAAGCTTTACTTGGGCATTTAAAATGTGTATAATCAGTGGTAACTTGACTAAGGGCAGTAAGTGAGGTTTTTAACTCCTCTACACAGAGATAAGGCATTAAATACATTAGTTAAAATAACCAATGCAGACTGTTATAATTATGATAAAGCTTTATTTTTTTAATTTACTCTTGAAGCTTATTGGGAAACATTTTTAGAGAAAATAAAAGAGAGGTAAAGGAGAGTGCTAATGATTTAATTGCAGAAAATAAACACTTATTTCCATAGAAGGGTGAGTGGAAGTCAAGTCACTACCTGTGACTGTTAAGAGGGCAAGCACTCAGTACTTTGCCTGAGGATATAATAGTTAGGCTAACAGACTGGGAGTATAACACTGCTGAGGAAAACAATGAAAAAGATGACCTCTATCTAGCTGTCAGGACAAAACTGCATAAGGAGGGTCTACCCAGCACTACACTACTTAAGGGCACCCATGGAGAGCAGTCTAGCCCTTAACATCAGATTCTATGGGGAAAGAAGAAACTCTAGCATCAGTGCACATCAATGCCTTGGAGAAAGAATGTACCCAATGTAATCACATGCAGCATAGGCATGGGTGGTCAAAATGTCCAGAACAAAAGTATGGAGGCAATGACCACTTGAGGGAGCTAACAAAGGTAACATGTTAATGATGGGTGTCTTGAAACTGCAGCTATTCCATGTTATTACAAGAGCCTGTAGCCTAACTGAGTAGAAAGTAAAGAAACCTTTTCTAAGATGGATACTGCATCAGACATAATAATTGTCAAGCCTGCAGTTAGGGCCATAGGTGAGACACCTTTTCAGGTACCATTGTTCAGGCTTCAGCTGTACAGTGAAGTGAAGGGTTAACAAACAAGTGGCAGTGCCTGATGATATCCCAACAGTTGTACTAAAAAGTATTGATTTTGATGTCACAGTACTTTGTGTTCATGCAGTTAAACTCGTCAAGGCATAAAGACATTTACATGTGAATACCCAGTCAATGCCCATACCTCGAAAAACGCTGGTAACATGGTTAAGTCAGAAAAGAGCTATAGAGTAAAAAAAAGCTTGAACCTGAGACACACCTATTAGAAGGTAACACACTTCCTCTAAAAGGGATTAATACAGTGGAACAGATGGGTGGTAGCAGTAAGACTAAGCCTGGGCTACAATTATCAAAAATACTGAATTTCCATTAGAACAGGAACTGGGAAGGATCACAGAAAAAGAGAGTTGAGACAGGCATAGTTTTTGAATCCCACTTTACCTAACATGGGGTGGGGGGTAGTCAAGGCAGCTTCTATTATTTAAGGGCAAGGGGAATTTATATGCTGGGATAACCAATTCATAATGTGGGTGAGGTTAGAGGGCAAATAAGTGCAGAAGCTGGTATTTCCAATGGCCTGCAAATAGGCACTTCTAGCTACAGTCCACAATATTTGGTTTTCTGGTCATCTGAGCATAAAGTATACAAAAGGGGGGTCTATATTAGAACTGAAAAAGCCCGTTTAAGTGAACACGTAAACATCGACACATATTGCACGAACCGCGGGTACACCAAATACCCGAAACTGAGAAATTCAAAATCTCGAACTGGCATAGTTGGCCAACCCCACCGCTCGCTACATACTACCCACCCAAACAAAATAAATAAACCACATACATATGCTAACCGAAACCCTACTTCTAACCCTACACTAAACCTTACATACATTACTATCTATGCACTTACTTTAACCCGTACCTTAACCCTAAGGTCCGTAACTATTGCGCACTTACCTTATGGAGCTATACTGCAGAAGGGCCAACTATGCTGATTCGAGATTTTGAATTTCGTGGTTTCGGGCGTTCGGTGTACTTGCGGTTCGCGCAACATGTGTCGACATTTACATGTTCACTTAAATGGGATTTTGCGGTTTTAATATAGACCCCAAAAGGGGCTTATATAGAATTTTTATTTGTCAGGCATTAGAGAAGATGTGAAAGAGTACTGCAGAACTTCTAAGCTCCTTCAAAAGCTTGGTTAGATATTCAACAAAACTAGGGTATAGCAAAATAGTCGAGCACCATACAAGCACAGGGGTCCAGCAGACAATCAAAAAGGCAGGTTTGTCTTTCATAGCAAAGAGATGCCTCAATGAAATAAATGTTCTATTCTGTTTTTAAAAATGCAGAGAGTCTTTCAAACAAGAATTTTTATTTATTGATTGGGTTGTTCACAGAGGCCACTTTCCAGGGGTGACCTTAGATGGTATTTTCACTGAAGAGAGAAAATTTGGCCAGGACTCAGGAAAACTTCCTCTGCTCTTTTTGGCTATGAGGTGTTGCCAAAAGGCAGCTGCTGTTGAGGCCAAAATTTTTTCCAAGATGGAGGAGGAAAGGAGAAAACAGTCTGAGAGTAGAGTGTTACAGAATATTGAAAAACAGGCAGATCATCCAAAGAGGAGATTGCTGTTAGAGAGTTGGAAAAAGGAGGCCTGGAAACTCCTGTATTGATAGAGATGATGAATTGAGAAGAGACAAATGTTGATGAGGAAGTAAGTTGGAGTGCTATGGTGGATCATGTGCTGGCAGAGGTAACATTGGAGGTGTTTCTACGTGAATCAGAGAAAGGAGCTGGATTACCATTGGATGTAATGTTTGATAAGGAAGGAAATATATACAGTAAGAGAGAAATAATGGAAAATGTGGAAAAGTCTGTGGATAGAATTTATGAAAATGAAATTGTACAAGAAATATGGATTGTAAAGATTGTCATAAAAGAAATGGAAGAAATAATCAAAGAAGGACAGGAGGAATCATCTCAGGGAATAGATATATCATGTTATGAATATTATCAAGAGATGAATAACAATGAGAAATTAATATTCTGTAAAATATTAAATGAATGGATAAGAAAGGAATAACAGATGAAGGGCTCTGTGGTATAGTAGTTATGTTTATATGGAAAAAGTTGAAACAAAAGATAAACAATTTGAGGCTGATAACACTGGGAAATCCAAAGTATAGAATCCTTATGAAAGTAATAGAAAAGGATGCAGAATGTTTTGAAAGAACTTAGGTGAAGGAGTTTTCAGAATCAAGGGTAGAGAGGTGAAGGAAATGTTAATACTAGTAAAAGAAGTAACAGTTATGATTTTGAAAAGTATAAGGAAGTAACACTAGTGACATGATATGACCAAGACATTTGATAATGTCAGTCGTGAAGTGATACAGAAGATTCTAGAGACACATGGGATAGGAGAAAAATGTTGAATGTTATAAAGATATGCTATGAAATGTCATGGGTGAAAGTTAGGGTAAATGGGTGGATGGGAAAAAGATAAAAGTTAGGAGAGATGCTTAAACAAGGATACTCATTAAGTATATATCTGTTTGTAATGTTAATAAATGCAGTAATTCAACCATGTATGTTTGAATTGAAAGAAGCAAAATGGAAGCTTGGAAAAGGAGTTATACTACCAAATTATCTGTCATATGCAGATGATTAAGTGATTGTGGCTAAAAATAAGATAGGGATAAATCAAATGGAAGTACAAGTGAGGGTTATTAAATAATGCAGGGTAACAGTTAAATAAGGCAAAGAGAAAAGGGTTTGATGAAACTAAAAAAATATGTTATACTAAGTTGGAACTAACATAATTAGGAGTGAAATTTGGAATGTGTGAATATGTAATAGAACAGCTGAAAATAATGTTGGAAGAAATAAAAATATATATAGGTTGAGAAGTTTCAATGTATCTTTTAACAGAAAAGTGTACATTTGAAATGTGTACATAGGAAAACTAACATATTTGGAGGAGGTTGTAACACTTTCAGCTAAAATGGAGAAATAAATGGAACATATTTTTCAAGTTTTGTTTGGGAATCAAGGCAAAATAAATATATAATAATTAGAATGAGGTCTGAATTTAAAAAGTCCTGTAGTTTACTTACCATCTATACATTTATTCTGGGTAATAAAGAAGATGAAAGATAGAAATTTATAAATTATGGGAAAAGTGTTATATGAAAGGTATGAAGAAGTATGAAAACATAAAGGATGGAAAATAAGTGGCAGGAGAAATGTTGGGGGGATAGTTATGGATATTTTAATAAAATAGGAAAAGAACATGAATATAAACTATGGAATGTAAAATTACTGAGAATGATAAAAACAGAAAATTATGGTATAATAATATTATGGAGAAATATATAGTATATCATTGAAACAAATTAAAGGAATATGCAAAAATGCTATAAAGAATAGAAGGAAAGGATTGGGATTTTTTAGGCTGCAGATTTGCTATAGAAAATATTGTTGTATAAGTTACAGTTAAAAGTTGTATGAAATGTTAGATATTGGAAGAAAAAATGTGATTAGTGTAATGAAAAAGAAAGAACAAAGTACTGTTTTTTTGGATTATAAAAAAATGAACAGTTTGGAAACATTTTAAATGGAGTATAAATGGGAAATATTTACAAATATAATGGCTATTATGTGGAAAATATGAGAAACAAAGAAATGTGAAATTGAAACATCAGAATGTTTGTAGCAATTTGGTTATTATAGAAAAGAAAATGTGAAAGATTGTTGTATAAAAAATTGATTGCTAGAGATGTGCTGGATGAAATAAAAAGATGGTTGTAGAAGAAAGTCTGGGGATAGATAAGGATATTTTAAGAATAATTGATACTGGCTTGGAAAAATCATTTATTTGTGTTTTGTTCTTGAAATGTTGAAAAATTGATTTTTTTTCCTGGGTAGATTATATATGAAGGTTCAGAAAAAAATGGAAAGAAATGTCAATACATATGTTATGAATATGAATGCATAAATGTTTGTGTCTTTCGGCTTTTAGGGGTTCGCCACAGCGGAACTCCGGTCCGCTAATGATTGGTAGTGGATTTTTACATACTGGGTTACCAGCCCTGACACACAACCTTCAATGAAGGCATGCCCCATTCACGTATGCCTCCACACAGAAGACGCTCTAGCTGAGAATCGAACGGGACAACGTCTTGCTATGAGGCGACAACGCTACTGCAGCAATGCATAAATAATGTAGAAAATTGCAAATAATGAAAGATGTAAACAAATCATTCCCTCCTCTTTTTGATAATTACCAGGGGATCTTTTACATCATCACTAAGCTACCATCAACTCAATCCGGGGGACCTTGGTTTAACATATCATCCAATGGACAGCACTCCACTTATGCTGCACTACAGTGTCAGCTTTCTGATCCTACAGTACCAAAGGCCACAGCACTACCCACTGGCCACTGACACTGTAAGAAATTGAATGACTGTAACTTGAAATGTGCATTTTACCCAAGGTTCATTTTTTGAATATTTTTTCAGCACAATGCGCTGAATATACAAAGAAGGGATAAATGTGGAATGCTCTAATAAGTTGGAACATTTGAACTGTTCTCTCAGTAAGGAAATGCAGGAGAAGTGAAATAAGTTGTAGTAAAGCTGTACTGAATTAAGAAGAATAAAAGCAATTATTTAAAGGTGAAATAAGTCAAATTGTACTTCTCTTTTTAATAAATATGCAATATTTAAAACAACATGTGTACATGGAAAAACAGGTATGTATGATAAGAAAATCATCTGATCCCATATTCAATTTCTTAAAATGTGTGTGAGATCATGGTACATAGGAGACTGGAGATGTTGCCCTTTTCCCCACTGTAGTGTGATCTCAGAAACTGGTTATATAATTAGCAGGGGATGCGATGAAAATTTATCTTCCTTTGTTTTTTTTTTTTTCAATTGGCTGATAATAGATTATTTATGCTCAATTGCTTGTTCAATGATTTGATATTTTGATGTAAGAACATATATCCATATATCTGTGTCTATATCTATCTCTATATTAAATATATATATATATATATATATATATATATATATATATATATATATATATATATATCCTTTTCTTTCTCTTTTTATCTTTGCTGCTTTGTTCCATATGATGTTCTTTTGTTACCTTTTTGTTCTATTGCCATGATTGAGTTTTTTCCTAAATGACTATAAACTCTGTCTGCATCAGTTCCAGTATATAATTTGTACATCGTCAGAAGGCAAGTTGTTGGTCTATAGTTTTTAGGTTGGCTTACAGATTCAGTCTTAAGGAGTATAATATTTCCTGTTGTTAACCAGGTTGGTGTCTGTTTGGGATGCCCATATAATTTCTTACACAGGGCTAAATCTTTGTGTAAAGATGTTAATACTTTTAGCCAGTAGTTAGGTACTGCATCTGGGCCTGGGATTTTCTAGTTAAGAGTGTTTCTTAATTTTGGTTCAATTTCTTTGGCTGTTACTTCATCCCATTTCATATCCTGTATATTTTAACTCCTTATTTTTTCTTTCAAGACTATTATATAGTACATCATTGAAACAAATTAAAGGAATATGCAAAAATGCTATAAAGAATAGAAGGAAAGGATTGGGATCTTTCAAATTTTCTATCAATTCAGCATATTTGTTATGTTCCAGGGGGTCTTCATAAATATTTTTCCAAAATGTTTCTATGTCTTCTTGTTTTCTGGTGTTTCTATTTCTTTTGCTTTGTTTCGCAGTGCTCTATAAAACTTTTTTCGGTCATCAATGAATTACTTATTGTTTTTTCTTTATATGTATCTACATGTCTTCTAAGTTTTTCTGCCGGTGCTGACATCTTTAGTTTATCTTTAGTTTATTATTTGCAAAAGTATATGATAAATCCTGATCTGTTGTGATGTCTTACATTGCATCTTTCTAAGCATTTTGTTGATCTGTTCCCTCTTCTGTATTCTTCTAAGAGTGGCACTTCTTGCCTTAATTGCTTTGTAGTTTTCTCTATTTAATGCTTCCATGATAGCATTTTATTTCTTCCCTTCCTTTCCCTTATTGCTCTGTGTTTTGTGGTAAGATTTCGTCTACTATTAATTTAGCTGTACAGTAATGCATCCTATTTACTTCTGTTATATCACATGAATTTCTGTTAATAGTCTTGATTACTGTGTTTTATCAGACACTAACATTTTGGGTTTTATTTACTTTCTGAAATGTAGTTCTTTCATCGATCTTAATATATCTATACATCTCTATTAAGTAAAGCAACTCTTTCTTAGATCATTTTATTCTAAACTGAGATCATATTTTTGCTTCCTGTTTCCTGCAAGCATTCTACAGAATGTTCCAGAATATCTTCCTGTGACATATTCTCTTCAACTGCATCCTGTGCCATCTGCTGCCCCTTTATATAGGAGCTCATTGACACATCACTCCACAACATTGCCTGCATCAGAGTTGACATTATTTTCTGCTCCTTTCCTTCCTGTGCAATTCCAGCTGAATTTTTATACTGGTTTCCTATTGAAGGCTTCAGAGCATCATCATGTGACAAGGCATCAGATGCCTCCCATTCTAACTGTTTCTCCATAGTTTAGGGACTCGTTGTTCTATCATGCTATGACATTACCTGAGGTCAGTTTTCTACACTAAATCCTTTATTTCACAGGTAATCCATAACTTCAGTTTCTAAGTCTTTAACTTCTCCATTATTAATATTATTTTCTATTTTCTCCCTTTGTTTTCTTATTTTTTTGTATTGTGAAATTTTCCATAGTTAGGTGCCCTTGTCTGCATTTTTCTTCAACTATCTTTGGCGCTACTTTTTTGTGTTGATTACTTTTGCTTTCTCCTTTGCAGAGATATTGCACTATATCAAATCTCTATTTCGTCCTCATGTCCATATTTCATTTTCAAATGTCTCTCGCTCCACCTGTTTCTCCTTAATTTGGGGAACTCATTGTTCCATCATGCTGTAACTTTACCTATATTGGATTTTCCACTTTAAATGCTTCACTTCATAGGTAATCCATAACTTCAGTTTCCATTTGTTTAACTTCTTGCTTACTAATTCTCTGTTCTACATTCACTGTTTTCTAATTTTTTTGTATTGTGAAATTTTCCATATCTAGATGCCTTTGATTGTATTTCTCTTCAAATATCTTTGGAGCTGCTTTTTTGTATTGGTTACTTTGACTTTCCCCTTTGCATAAACATTGCACCATATCAGATATATTTTTTTCTTTCTCATGACCATTTTTTTTAGGGTCTATATCAGTTCATCGAAACGTCTGAAGTTAGAACACCATAAGTTCAAATTTCAAACCACGAACTGCAAAAACATCAAAGTCTTGGAACAGCGATTTTTTTCCCAAGGAAAAAAATCGCTGTTACAAGAAACACACAGACAACACAAGCACACCAAAGAAATTCAATCCACACACATACACTCAAAATCCTACATCTAACCCTACACTAAACTGTACATGCACTACTACCTATCCACTTACCTTAACCCAAACCCTAACTCTAAGGTCCGTCACTATCGCACATTCACCTGACCTGCGCCCTAACCCTAACTCACCTATCCCGCCCTAACTCTAAAGTCTTTCACTATCACACACCCACCTCACCCGCGCCCTAACCCTAACACACCTAACCCATGCCCTAACCCTAACGTCAACACAATCACACACTTACCTGACCTGACCTGTAACTTCCCACCACAGTCCTGCTAATCACAAAGCCACTGAAATGGCCCACCAAATTCTTTCCTTGGGAAAGAATTCAGTGTTCTGCGGCTTTGCAATTACCAGTGTTCGAACTTTACAGTTCGAAGATCTGGTATTCGATATTCAGCCGTTTCGACGGACTGATATAGACCCATTTTTTATACCTTTCAAAAATCTTTGTGTTTTGTACTTTATATTTTCCCACTTCCTCTATCACTTCTTTTTTTCCAGGAAGTCCAAAGTTTCTTTGTCTATGTAATGTTTTTTCCATGAATTTGTTGTATTAATGAATGCAAATTTGCATTTGAAGCTTTTGACAGTTTTCTTATGCAAGTATTTTTCTTTCCTATAATTCTCTCTGAATCTTTCTGAATATCTTCTGTCTGAAAATTATGGGTTTCTATAGTAACAATACACCATTTCTTCCTTATCCTCTCTTATCCACTCTAAAATCTTTCTGGCTCTTTTTGGCCTGACAATTTTTGTGATTTTTTGTGGACCGCTATCTCCATGTACAATAGAGGACCATCCTCCCCCTGAATCTGGAATAAGCCCATTGTAAGAATGTTTCTGTGTCTTGATAATTCTACACTGGCATTTTTCCAGTCTTGGCACCAGTGTGTACACCAGGATTGGGCACTTTTTTATCTTGTGACCTGTGCACCCAGCTGTCTTTTTTTATTTTTAGCCTACATCTCTGCATGATATATGCTATATAAGATAGATACATACATCTTTAGTGCAGGAAACCTAATGTTCCTTGAAGATGCCACCTTAGGTCGAAGGAATATTTTTTAGTTTTTGACTGGCCATTCCCAGAAAATATGCAACAATGGAAGCAAGAATGCCCCTTTCAAATTGCAAAAGTGAAACGTGAGAAAATCCTGCTTGGGACTCATATGAAGAGTAATTGGATTTTCTTGTTGAAGCACACAGAAATAGAGCAGTGTTAAAAAATTTGAATATTCTATTTAGATTTTAAAAGCTAGTGACAGATAAGACACGGGGTATCTTTAGTTAAAATTAATGAGGGTCTAAGCTAGCTGAAAATTCGAGATTACTGTAAGATAGCTGTCTGATAAAATTTTTTTTTCATTTCTTATGCAAAACTATACTTGTTGGCATATTTATTTTTCAAGTGAAATGCTTTGTTTTATTTATTTCATATAAATAACTTTGTAATTCAATTTTAAATGTTTGTGGTTGATGATTTGTTCATTTATTACTTTAATGATGTGTACATCGATTCTGGTGTACAAACCATTTTTTGGTATCCTCCTTTTGAAGACTGACTGCTCAGAACTAAATGCTACCTCCCAAATGTTTAAAAGCTGTTTTATTTTAATTGCAAAGAGTTAGTTTTTATTATTGGTTGTGTTAGAGGTTTCTTGACGGTTTCTGCATTGAAGGAAAGGGTGTTAGTATGGAAGAGTTATTATTTACCGCCTTTCTGAAATTCAGTGTGTGTATGTGTATGTGAGCACAAAATGATTTTGGACAAGTTTCAGTTATGTTTGAATGACTGTGCTCCAATGCCCAGGGACTTTTTTTGCTTATTTGGGTGAGGCATATGTTGATTGTTTCCCATAGCAACAGTGCACATTTGCTGTACACCCTTCAGGCTATTTGCTTCTCACTTATAAAGTGTCTTATGGTTATGTGCATTGAGACACCATACCCCATGCCATTCGATATCATTGATGGCAGTGTCTGGGATTTATCTACTTGTTGGTCAACAGCTGGCTATGCTTTTGCTTAATATATAATTTGGATCTCCTATCTAATATTTTAAAACATTGCAAAGTTGTAGAATAAGTGTTCAATTTTATTTTTAAGGACTAAAGCAGTTTTCTGATCAAGAATTTTTTGAGAATTTTCTTTTAGAGTGAATATTGAACCTAAGATTATTTGTCTCTGTTTGAGGCTCCTGCACTTGCTATATTTAAATTATTTTATATTTCAATCCTTTTTTATCAAAATATTTAATTGTATTCTTTCACCAGTTAGGACCCCTAGAAGAAGTTTAACATTTAAAAGAATACATAAATATATCAATTCCTAGTCTATAATTTTGCAGTAAGGTGTAACTAATGCATTAAATCATAGTGACACGTCCAAGCATCAAGGATCTTCCTAATGAAACCTGTAGGTGACTAATATTGCCAGTTCAAATTTACATTAATAAATGCAAAACCATGCTACATTCAAGCTATTGAAAGATTTTATCTTAAAACTTTAAAAATGGGCTACACTATTGCATTGATACTTGCCCTCTGTCTAGTAAAGCAAACTATACATTAAATGTTCATATATTATTTACAGTGCCTTAATTTTCACATTTCTGTAAATATCTCAATAACCAAGCAAAACAGGCACAGCTAGTGTATTTTAAGTTAACAAAACATTACAAAAATTAAGATTTATTGCGTTTATAGTGACTTATCCAGACCCTAACGAATGCTACCCCTGTAAATATTGGTCTATGCTGAATAGTTTACTATTTCCATTTCTTTAGTAATGCATATGAGTACAGAGATATGAATGTTTATTTGAGCTGTGAGGATATTAAATTTTGTCAAGATCCTCAGGGTACAAACATTTGGTGTGAGAGTATAGACATCCAGACCTCCAGTGGAGGGAATGGGTTTAATTTCATTGAGTAACCAGTTGTTAAAAAAAGTTTTGTCATGTAAGAAAGTCTACATCAGGAGATAACCAATTTATTATTGTTAATATTAATTTTAAAGAATATAGTATTATGGCTCGAGATGTGGTATGCAGCAGTTTTAAATTATATTAATTTAGAAATCAAATTAATATCACAGCGAGACTATCAGTTCTTGTCTGAATCCTGAAAATTTAAGCTACTTAGCATAAAAAAATTATTAACTTCTGTACTGTACTAGATCATTTAGACTTAAATAATCTGTAAATTTTTCAAAGCACAAATCGGATTACTCCTTTTAGGGGAAATATTTTCTTTTGCCAAATGCATCTTCATTTCTAACAGGAGTGCCATAAGAAAGAGGCATCTGCTGAGGTGTATTTGTATGATGTAAAACTGGGATGTCCTCCGAGAAGGCTACTGCAACTCAGGATTTAAAGAACAGCTGGGAATGAATAGATTGTGTGAGAGTTGGTTTGAGGAGAGCACGGTTTCATCAATAAGAAGATCAAAGCTATATCTTTCTTTAACATTAGTATATTTAGTTATACCAAGCACCTTTCCCACCAACAAGATAAACTCTGGCTCTGTCTCACTATCAATGAGCATTTTCATTATGGTCATGTGACATAGACAAACAGCTCCTTGTAATGTGCCTTAACAATATGGACACTTCCCTCTGGTTGCTGTTTTTCTACTTAATTTTAAAGCTTGGAGAGAATATGAGTGCTGTACAACTTTTCCTGGACAAATAAATAACATACTATGGTTTTCAGTCTACAGTTTATTCTTTGTGGTTCATAATGGGGGTGATGTTGTTGGGAATGTGCTGTTTGTCTTCATTTAGCTTTTAGTGGTTATCAGAATTCCTTAACATACTTCATCCTGCTCGCACAATAAGCATGACTTGTTGGAAGCAAAGATGATTCTTCCTCCTTCCATTTCTTCATAAATTTTTTGTGAAACAGTCACTCACCATCCAACCTAACACGCTAATCATGGGATACTTAAATTACCCCTCTGTAGACTGGGAATCCTACACAGCCTCAAGCCTACTGTCACAGAGATTCCTGGACCTCATAAACGCAAACATCCTTGACCAAATAGTGAATATGCCCACTACTGCACCCACCAGAATGCCTCAGCCTACCTGATAGGGTCCAACCATAAAGCTGTCTCCTTTGACATCAAAATCAACTCCATAATCCCATTAAGACTAGTAATAGTTAGGAACTACTCCAAGGCAAATTACCTGTTATTAAGTGATGGGTTATCAAAATTCAACACACCTCAAAACCCCAACTAAGACTGCTAATTATGTCAGGCAAAACCAACTTTGACATTAAGCTAGCCTCCCGGGTAAAAGATAATCAAAAATGTCTTCAACAGCTTTGTCAGAAATCTCAAGGGCAGCACACAACAATGTGCTGAACTGGTCGTTAATGGTGCCACAATCACCAAGCCTGGCAATATAGCGAACCTGTTAGCAGACAAGTTCAGTGCCAACCATACCTCTCAAGTGTACCTCATTACAAGGAAAGTACCTCATTTTGGGGTCTTAACAAGTTCATGCTCCTCAAAGTTCCTGAAAGTTCCACATTGAAAGACTCTGTCACACATTCAGTGTTAGGAATTTTTTAAGTGAAATCCATTGTAAATAGAAATGAATCATATTAATTCATTAAAATATCTTTATATGTAAAACCAGCATATTTTAACCATCCTATGACCTTCCTAGTTGAAGTTGTTAGTAAGATATTAGTATGTGTTCCACATTTTGCCCATTTGTTCCACATTATGAGGGCTAGTGTTCCTCATTTTGGACATGGAAGGTTGAGAGCTATGAACTTTACCCCTCTCTTACCCCTAATCACCCTCCAAAACTATCCTCAAACATAACACCGCCAGCTATAACTAGAGAACATGTACTGGCTGCACTCACTTTAGCTAAGAACACAGTACTGAACACAATGGCTGGAATCTCTGACTCAGGGTTTGGGTCTGATTCCCAGTCACTGTTTTAAAGGTCAGGAAACCGCACAATCTTTGTCATTTAATTAGCTTTTTGTCAGTCCCTGGTTTTATGAACCTGGCATATTCTTCCTTTATGTACATAGATTTTCTCCAGGTAATATGGTTTCTCCCTACCTTCCAAAAACATGCTATTTAACTGTCTGCTGCAAATTGTCCTCATATATTGCATTTAACATTGCCCTTGTGATGTGACTCACAGTAAAAAAAGATCTATGATGAAACATTTGCTTACACAACAAACAAAATGAATAGGTTTACTAAAAATGAATAAAAATTATTAACTTCTCTTGAACCACTTTCTTTTTTTAATGTTCTTCTGACACACCTAATTCAGTGAGAAGTCCCTGCCCTGCCTGATCTTAATAAGGCTTAATGCCTAAAATGGAACAAAGCAGATTCCTCCAGTTACTGCTTATATGTGTGGGTACATGCCACCTCACCCCTCCCCACACATGCACAAACACACACACATGCACATAAATACATACACACCACGTGCTACAAACCTTAAGCAGTATGAGGTTATACCAGTCTATGTGTTTGTATCTTGCACTGACTCAACACTGCCCCTGGACATTTTAATCAACGAAAAAGGAAGATTGCTTGCAAAGCATGCCCTTTCTTCATCTTGGAGTGCATTATCCTCCCTAGAAAATAATTTTAATTTGCCATCTATAAATAAAATATGACTTCTCTATTTCTCACTTTGTATATAATTTCTATCATATTCACCCTCCTTGTGTTAAGTTCATTTGAAGTCTTATGCTACTTAAGAAAAATAAATCTCATCAAATGGTTCATTTTGGTGCTCATAATCTTTCAAAACTTCAGCTGAGTAAAACACTAAGCATGAACAAGTTTTCAATCCTGCCTTCTTTGCATCAACGCTAACTTCAATAAAGCTTCAGTCAGAGGAAACAAACCAGGCAAAGCTTCATTTCAACATAACAAATGCAAAGTCTATATTTTTTTTTTTACAAAGTGTGGAAGGGGGAGAAACCCCCCTGTGCACCCCCACATCCTTCTTATATTTTATATACATACATATGTAGACACACACACACACACACACACACACACACACACACACACACACACACACACATGAAAGACTAGACTGAATCACTGCCTACATACAAACAGAACCCACACCAGCAGTGATTTCTACTGTAAAAACTGATCAAGGAAGGTACGATCTTTGCTTTCTGAAAACAAGGAAGAAGATTCAGTTCTGACCTCTGGCCAATACTTGTGTGGAGTTTGCATGTTCTCTCCTGTATCTCTGTGGGATTCCTCCTACCTCCCACAAAAATGATGGATGCTTCCACTTCAAACTCACCAAATCTCTTGAAGGTGGTGGGTGTTTCACTTGCTATTCACCCAAAACTAATTGCAGTCATAGGCACAGACTCCAGGTGCTGCCTGTTGGCGAAGAATTATGAAGAACATCTTTTTAAAGCATCAGCTGTGCTGCATAGTATCCTCTAGACAAGAGAACACAGATCACTGACTGCACCATAAAAACTGACTCAAGGTGATTTGGTCATATGGACTGACATCATCAAAAAATGGCATACGTATTTGCCAGTGAAAAGTAGGTTGAAGAGCTAACCTATTCTAGGGACTCATGCTAATGGTGGATGTGTCTCTGTTGGCAGGTGTTTGCCTACCATAAAGTGCAGAAGACCTGGATCAATAAGCTAC
Organism: Protopterus annectens; assembly: GCF_019279795.1. NCBI lineage: Eukaryota > Metazoa > Chordata > Ceratodontiformes > Protopteridae > Protopterus > Protopterus annectens. The sequence goes on along the minus strand of NC_056726.1, from coordinate 758,293,663 downwards.
TGTCTGGCTGGTGCCCAGTTGCCCAGCTTGGGTTACCTGTGATTGCTCTTTTGAGTGAAAGCTGAATGCAAAAGCAGTCTACCTGATTGCTACACTGAATATAGGTTCACTGACAAGATGCTGCTTGGATGTGGATGACATGATGGTAAGGAGAAGACAGGACATCTTGTGTATCCAGCAAAGAAAGTGGAAGGGCAACACAGTAAAACCCTTCAGATTGGGATCCAGAGACCGCTACTTGGGGGGAGGACAGACAGACTAGAAATGGTGTGGGAAATGTAGCAATGGAGAGTCTTCTGAAGATAGTGAAGAATGTTATCAGATTTAGTGATAGATTCATGGCAATCAGAATCCAGTGCAATGATGGACTTGTATTCATAATCTCAATCTATGCTATACAACAGGGTTGTGATAGTGAGACAAAAAACGCATTTGGGCAGCAGTTGCTGGACCTACTAGATGAAATAGGACAGCATGCATTGGTGGTGATAATGGGAGGCCTGAATGCTCATAGTGGGACAGACAAAACAGGATATGAAGACTGACTGGGTACACAAAGCTAGGGACACAGGAATGAAATATGAGAGACACTTCTTGACTTTTGTCTGGCAAATGGTTTAAAGGTGCCATCACACAGCTTACAAAGAGAGATGGTCACAAGATCACTAATAAGTGTGGTCAACATGCAACTGAGGTAGACTTCCACCTAGTAAGGAAAAGGCACTGGAGTAGAATCAGAAACTGCAAAGTCATTCCGAGTAAAACAAGTCAGCACACAGCATAAAGCACTGGTGGCCACAATCATCTGCACGCAGTGATCAGAGAAGGTTCTATGGTCAACACAGACTATACTTAAGACCTAGAAATTAACTGCAGTAAAAGTAAAAGAGTTCAAGGAAATACTCAGGGCTCTAGCACTTCAGGAAAAAGAGGAGGTTGGTAGAGTTGAAGAAGAATACAACACCTCAAAACAGCATGTGAGAAGACTGTAGAACACATATGTGTCTGAGCCAGGTAAGGACATAAGGTAAATAAGGAAAGTTGGTAGTGGGATGCAGAAGTCCAGGAAATTATCAAAGAAATTAGTGCAGGAAAAAGTGGCTGGATAACAAAAAGGCTAAGAGGGCAATCACAGTAAAAAAGAACAAGACATTAGCTTCTGGAAAATGGCTCAGGAGATGGCACAAAGAAACTCCATCAGGTTGCAAGAAAAAGAAAGATAAAGAAGATAGCCATCAGATACCATTTATAAGGGATGCTCATAACAATCTGCTCACCTGTCCACAGGATATCTAAGGCAGATGGAAGGAGTACTTCCAGCAGCTTCTGAATGAAGAAAACCCCACAGAAGCTGTACTGGCTCAGATACAGCCTACAGTCAGAGAAGAGGAGGAGCCCTCCCTAGAAGTAAGAACAGCACTAAGGAAAATGAAGTCAGGGAAAGCAGCAGGTTTAAAAGATGTCACGGCAGATATGATCAAGGTGCTAGCAAAATGGCTTCTGAATGTACTCATAACAATATGGAAAGAAAGATATATCCCAGATGACTGGATAATAGGTATCCTAGTGCCAGTGTATACAACAATGGGAAATTCACAGCTGTGAGCAGTACAGAAATATCACATTCTTGTCACACTGTAAGAAAGTGCGGGAGAGGGTGAAGGATAAACAAATATGCAGAGTAATAGAAAGTAAGATGGGACCGAGCAGTTTGGTTCAGATTAGGATGCAGCGCAACTGACCCAATGCTTGTAGTGGGAGAGGTAGTGGAGAAGAAGCTAAATGAAGAAAGAGTTTAAATGGGTATTCTTAGACTTGGAGAAAACATTTTACCTGACTCCAAGAAAACTGATTTGGGCAGTCCTGCAAGGGTTCAAAGTTTCAGAAACATTGGTAGCATTAGTACAGACTGTGTACAAAGACCAAATGGCACAAGTACAAACAGTGTTCAGACTCACAGAGGGGTTTCCAGTGGGAGTGAGTGTGCATTATGGCTCTGAGCCCACTGCTGTTCATACTGGTGATGGACTACATTAAGGAAACAGGTCAGGGGAACCTTTTAGTAAAGCTAGTATATACAGACAATGTGACATTACATACAGACTCTGAACAAGAGCTTCAGCAATGATAGAGGAATGGAATGTAAAACTGAAGGCAGAAGGGATGAAACTGAGCACATTCAAGATAGCTGTCATCCCTGCTTATGGGAATCATAACAAAAAGCTTAAAACTGAGGAAAAAGGAAAACAATGGAACAGGTATCTTGGAGGGGTGGTTGAGGAGAAGAGAAGTCTGAATGAGGATAGCAAAGCTAGAATCAGAGGGGCAGCAGACAATTGACCAAATGTTAGGTGTGACAGAAGGATGCTAAAGAAGCTGAAAAGAAAGACGTACAAAACAGTGGTGTAGCCAGTGAAAGCAGAGTAGTTGAAGAAGCTAAAAATAATGGAGCTAAACTGCCTGAAACTTTTTGACAGGATGCACGCTGCAGCACAGAAAAAAAGAAATGATGATATCAAAGCAGAAGCCACAGTAGCTCCAATTGCACATAAGATCAACGAGAACAGATTACAGCAGTCTGATACATGTGCAGGAAAGTTGAAAACAATTTAGTGAAGAAAGTTTTGGAGAAGCAGGAGGAAGGGAAGAGGAAATGAGGATTTCCAGCAAAGAGATAGCTGGATTGCATAAAAGAAGCCCTGTGACAATCAGACATGATTGCTGAAGAGGGTAGGAGAGTGGTACAGGAAAGTGAGAGAGCTGGTGGCAGTTCTCATGATAACCCAACCACTACTAGAAAAATAGGAAAAAGGGGCTTGATGATGATAATGATGTATCCCAACCTGTGGAAGAGAAATCTAAAGGTTAAACTCATCCACTTTACATGTGACCAAATGTACGGAAACCCTTCTGCACCTGTCTAGTGGCATATTACAAGACTTCAAAAAAAGCTGAGTTGGGCAGTCATTTAAAGAAATTTATGGTGAGTCAAACAGCACAAACTCTTTTAAGCCTACTCTATTAGTAAAAGATGGCAGTCAAGTGTAGGGAGCAATTTAACCATGAATGAGGGGAAATTTGTCACTTCTCTGGTTGATAAAGTAAGTATGGAGAGGATTTTATACCACTAATAAATTTATTTTTGTAAAACAACTTATCTAGCCAATTTCTAGCTGACACAAGAAGTGAGCCCAAAGTCTGTTTATTAGGTGGCAAATAGGTTCATAGGTTCATAGGTTGGTACTATGCTATCGGCCCTAGGGCTATGCAAGCCTAGTCATAACAATTCCCTGGATATTTCTTCCCACAATATTTACTTCTCTGGACCCCTGTCTAGCAGGGCGACTGACATGATCCATGGGGTGAATTTCCTATCTCCCATCCAATCATCAAGGTTCCTTTTGAAGAGGGCCAGTGAGGTGCTCTGCTTGACATGTATGGGCAGTCTGTTCCAGAGTATGGTGAGTCTCTGGGTCAGGAACCTATCCCTCCAGCATGTTTTGTTCATTGTGATGACAAGGTTTAGATCTCTGGAGCATGTGACTCTGAGGGATTGGGATTTCTTTAAGTGGAGCATGTCCAACAGCTCAGGGTTTGACATGGCCTTGTATGTTAAGCAGAGATCGCCTCTGAGTAGACGATATGCCACAGAGTATAGCTGGAGTTTTTTTAGACGGTCAGCATATGGCATCTGCTTTAGGCCTGTGATTCTTTTAGTGAGGTATTTCTGTGGCCTTTCCAGCTGTTGCAGATGTCTTGTGAGGTACATACCAAATGGGGCATTATACTCTATAATGGGTCTAATGAGGGATGATTACAGTGGGACAATGACCTCCTTTTTTCTGGATGAAAAGCCCTTAGTGATGAGGTGTGCCACATAGAAGGATTTCCTGACTGTTGTGGTGATGTGGTTATCGAAAGTGAGACTACTGTCCACCTGTGTCCCTAAGTCTCTCATCACACTTTTGATGTTCAGTGTCCTGCCACCTATGTGGTAATTCATGGGTATATGTTTTTTCCAAAGGGGATAACTATACATTTCTTGGCATTAAGCTTGAGCCCATGGCTCTGGCACCAGGCATCTGTTTCTGTAAGGCCCTTTTATAGAATATCCACATCATTTGGGGATTCAATAATGGCTCCCAGTTTGCAGTCATCTGCAAAGTTTGTTAGCCAGAGTCCCTTAGTGCTGGCCTGTACTTCAGAGAAGTAGATGCCAAACAAGAGCGGTCCCAGGACTGAACCCTGAGATACTCCACTTGTCACTTGTCTGGAGCTGGATTTGGAGTCGGCTACTTTTACAGTTTGGGTTCTGTTAGTAAGCCAGTTGGCAACCCATCGAGTGACATAGGGATTTATGCCCAGCTTAGTAAGTTTATCTATGATTCCAGAGTGGGGGATGGTGTCAAAGGCCTTGGCAAGGTCCATATAGGCTGTGTGGACTGCCTTACCCTCGTTCACAGCTCTGGAGACTGATTTGAAGAAGTCAATCAGATTCAGGAGACAAGATCGGCCCTTCACAAATCCAAACTGGGTGGGATCCAGTGTTTGAAGGTTGCCAATGTCTTTGTTTATAAGTGCCGTGATAATACGTTCCATACCCTTGCAGATCAGGCTTGTCAGACTGATGGGATGTTAGTTCCTGGGATCCAAGGCGGATCCCCCTTGTGGAGTGGGATAACTGTAGCTGTGCGCCACTCAGTGGGCACGAAGCCTGAGGTGAGGCTATGATTAAACATGGCACTTAGGTGAAGTGCCAGTATTGCATCTTTTCATTCTCTTAGTTTTCATCTTCTGAGTAGATATTCTTCAAGAGTACTTCTTTCAAAAAGTGTATCTATGTGTACATCCCTGATTACAAACATTTGGCTTCATATATCCTGGTCACACCGTTTGGCCAGAAGAAGATTGTTGTACATTAAACATTGATATGCTAGTTGAAGTGAGCCCATATTTCTTACCACACTTTACTACTGACCATCAATCCTTCTTCCCCTGATAGCCCCAGTCATTTCCCTTTTATCCCCAGAAGTGGATGATACCAGAGAGGGACAGATCAGAGCCAGAGAATTCAGCCTACAGTCAGCAATGAGTTGTGAAAGTTTTCATCTCATTCAGGTATGCCTTTGAAATAACTCATCTATCTGCTGGACAGGAATTACTTCCTTCCACAGCCATGTCACAGAGATGTGCATCTAAATAATGTATATTGCTGTATTTTCACACGCATTCTTGGAGCACCTTAAACACCCACCTGTACTATTTTTTCAACCCCTACCTCCTTTGTCAACTTTCCACACTGCAACCCCTGCCCCTTCTCCAAATTCCTGGATCTGCTACCAATATCAAGCAACATAAAAAGTAAAGTTAAAAAAATGCTGCACATTTGTTTAAAGCACATTTTGCTCAATGAATATAAAGTATACTAGCAGCACAATGAGCATATCTAGAAGAAATTGGGCAAAACAATTTACCACAACACAGTAAACATTTCTTTTCTAAAACCTTGTAATTATCATTTTCTTTTCTGACCACAAAGACTGACTGGAATTTTATGTCAGTTTGTACTTTTTAATGCTTTTTTTATTTCTAGTGAGTTTAGTTTAATTACCCCGTTGCATGTTTTACATTTATCAATTTTCTTAATTTGCTAACCGTACAAGCTCATTAAGGAGAAAGGCTTCTGTCCAAAACTGAGTTGAGAGTATTGGTTTGGTTAAGAATTTTACCAAGACAAAACATAATATGTAAGTGGAAACATAAGGAATCAAATGCAGGACTGAAATATAAATTATTATTAAATTGTAGTCATAATCCTCCTGTATTACCCTGGCAGATCAGCATTTTATAGCATAGCTGCGTTTTGCAAACAGTACTCACATCAGTAAAAACTAAGTGCTGTCAGACTTGAAAGAGCTGAAAGCAAGATAATTTTATGCTCATTATACTGGCAGTGACCTTCAGTGGCATGAAACTGAAATGTACAGCATTTCTTACAAACTGAACGACACAGCATCTGTAAGAATGTTGTGGGGAAAACAATGAAAGCATTCAACAGTTCTTGTTATGACAATACAGTAATTCTTGATAGTATAGAAGTACCATTCCCCTCAGCATTTTTCTGTTGTTCTTTTATGTTGCGTTATTACTGTCTTCATTTCCTTTATGACTTTATTAATGATGTTTTATCTCCTCCAACCCCCACAGCTACAGTCTAATTTAATGATATTTTTTATTTTATTATGTTTTATCTTGTCCATGTTTGAGAATTTCCTTCCATTCCACTTTTAAGTACTTTTAGAAGTAATATCTTGTAATCTAATATATAGTTCATCAGCTACTTTCCCACATTTCCTCAGCCACTTATTAAGTTCTGTGATAGTCTTCTCCTTGGCCTTTTGTACCCAGCACTGCCAACAGCCTTCAGAATGCAGTTGTGCTGCTTAGCTACTGATAAAGCTTCCCTAGCTCTGCTGTTGTGTACTGAACTATGTGATCTGGGCTCGATTTATGTGTCTAGAGTGAGGTGTGGTAAAGTTTCCACCTAAACCAGCCCATTCTAGTCTTCCTTCCTTCCCTACCCTACCTAACAGTTTGTGTAATAAGATCTGAAAAGAACCACACTTTTTACTTTTGTTTCCTAAATCTGAAAATAATTTACAATGGACCTAGTACAGCCAAACAGAAGACTCAATTATTTTCACAAGTGTTGGGAAGTCTATTACAGAGGTAGGGTAGGCATTTAGTAATAAATGTGTCCAGTGCATTTTATTTGTGTGCTGGTGCAGATTAAAGCCCCTGGTTCTGGTACTAGTAGAGCTATTTGACTTGCAAAGATACAGGAGATCAAGGAGTATGGGGCTCCTAAAGACATGGAATGCAAGGCACTGACCATGCTGCAATAGCCTATAAGAAACCAAGTAAAGGGAAAGTGTTGCAAGCCATACCTGGCAGCTCAGGGACTTTAGGCCAACAATCTTCATGGTTAGGAACCTTTGAGTTATTTTCAGATACTTAATATGTTTATAAAAATACATCAACAATAGGGCATTATACTCAATAATTTATCTAATTCGGGCTGCATGCAGAGGTATGATAATTTCTTTTATTTATTGACATTTGATTACATGGGGAAAGTCGACTCGGTAGGAGTCCATTTTCAGCAAATGTTCAGGGGAAAAGCTCTTAAGTATTACAAAACATTTTAGAACAATAGTTTTACAGTCATAAAATAGTACAAAAAGGACAAATACAGTTTAAATAATCATACCAAATTAGACATATTATGAAAACATTGGTTAAATGGTTAAAAATATATATCAAGTTTTATGACAATTATTTAATAGTTAGAGAAAATTTAGATTGTTTATAGAGAAATTAAAGGTAAGTTAGTATAATACAAAGAAGAATTACAATACGAAGTGAGAGAAAACAGGCTTACATTATATTTAGAGAGAAAGCCAGGAAAGAGAAATTGACAGAAGTAAGGAAGTGTGTGAGGAAGGCAGAGTGAGAAGATATAAGATAGTAAGCAGGTATTTGTTCATATTTAGGGATATAGATTATCTTGGTGATAAGGAAGAAGAAAGCCAGCATTTGGCTACTAAGTCTTTCGGAATGGTTTTGAAAGATATGAGGGATGGTATTGACCTGATGGATAGAGCTAAGGAGTTCCAGGCCTTAACAACATTGTATGAGTACAGAAGTTGCCAAGCAGATTTGATAGGTTTGAGGACAGACAGGTGTTTTTGGTCGTTGGATTGTAATGACTGACTAGAAACATAGTTGTGTAGAATGTTATTTATTGCTGGACAAGAAGATGGATTCTGGATAAATTTATACTGCGGTGGTGGTGCTGCGGTAGCATTGTCGCCTCACAGTAAGATGTTGTCTTATTCGATTCTCAGCTAGAGCATCTTCTGTGTGGAGACATGCATGAATGGGTGTACCTTCGTTGAAGGTTGTACATCAGGGCCAGCAACTCGGCATGTAAAAATCGACTACCAATCATTAGCGGACCGGAGTCCCGCTGTGGCGACCCCTAACCGGGAAAATCCAAAAGAAAGAAGGTGGTAAGAAGTGTATATGTTAATTGATGGGGTAGTGCTTACCAATTTAGGCTTTTTAGTGTTTACAGTGGTGGGTTCTGAAATGGGTATTGGCTGCAAATTTAGCAATTTTTATAGCATTGTTCAAGTTTTGATTTTTGTGATTTTTTTCACCTGCATAATATGTCTGTAGATGTTAGTTGTGATAAATAGAAGGATTTTCTTTCCACTGTTGCTACATGGTACTTGAAGTATTGTTGGAATTATCAACCCTGGTTCCCAGATCCTAACTACATGAGTATTGGCTATGCTGTACTTTGACAGAGATTGTTGTTTGCCAAACATGACAATGCTACACTTTTGCATTTAATTTTAACCCTTTTTAGATGCTTAAACTGCGGTGGTGGTGCTGCGGTAGCGTTGTCGCCTCACAGTAAGACATTGTCCTGTTCGATTCTCAGCTAAAGCATCTTCTGTGTAGAGACATGCATGAATGGGCGTACCTTTGTTGAAGGTTGTGCATCAGGCCTGGCAAGTTGGTACATAAAAATCTACTGCCAATCATTAGCGGACCGGAGTTCCGCTGTGGCGACCCCTAACTGGGAAAAGCCGAAAGATACTACTACAAGGGTTAGTTCCTACTGTAGTGAATGGGTATCAGAGGGAAATTTAAGAATAATTCCCTGTTTTCAGTTATCTGCAAGCTTAGATCACCAAAGGTCCTGATCAGATAAGTAGATGCTGAAAAAGAGGGGCCCCATTACTGAGCCCTGGGGAACACCACTAGTTACCTTCATACTTATGGGTGGCACAGTGGTGCACAATTAACATCGCCTCACAGCAAGAGGTTCTCCAGTTTGATTCTCAGCTGGGTTGCCTTATGTGTGGAGTCTGCATGTCCTCCCTGGATTTGTGTGGGTTTCCTCCCACATTCTAAAGACATGCATCTGCAGAGTTTCTCCCCAGGCCTCTGCTGAAAACAGGCTCTGTACTAGTTGGATTTTCCCGGTCAACAAATGCTAAGTAAATAAATAAAATAAATAGGAAAAAAAATAATACTTTCTGAAGAGGCATCTGACACACTAACTACGTGGGCTTTATCTTTTAGCCAGCTGGCTATCCACCAGGGTGTAATTCAGATGACTGACTTTTTTAAAACATCAAAATTCATATGGTTGAGAGAATATGATCAAGGTATTAAAAAATCAAACTTTTTGTGCTGAGACAACAGTACAGTAGGGATCGGGGAATTTATCCTTTTTTCCTCTGTAGTACAGGCTCAGAAATTATATGTATAATTGGTAGGGGTGTGGGTGTGCAGTATGGGTCTCCCTTGCTGCAAAAACATGATTTGTCTTTTTGGATTATTGTTCAACTTTTTAAAACATTGATCATATGGTCTCTACCATATGAATTTCAACATTTTAAAAAGTCGATCTGAATTAGATCTATCCACCTCACCATGTATGGATCTACTTTTAAGGCATTTGGCTTATTAATGATGCCAGCATAGGTAATCCAAATAAAATGTATGAACAGAATGACCACTATCCGCAGCCTGTGTAACCTACTTCATGAAGAAAACTAAATTGAGTAGACAGGATCTCTTTAAATGTAGTGTAGTCTGATGAAGTTTTTGATACCATAGTTTATGAGGTCAGATATGTTGTATCCCATGGCTTTGCAAATTGGATTAATCTGGCTAATGGGTCTATAGCTTCTCAGATCCATGACAGGGTCACCCTTGTACACAGGCACCACATTGCAGGTCAACATACTTCAGGTCACCCTTGTACACAGTCACTACATTACAGGTCACCATACTTCAGGTCACCCTTGTAATCAGTCACTACATTGCAGGTCACAATACTTCAGGTCACCCTTGTAGACAGAGACTACAATACAGGTCACCATACTTCAGGTCATCCTTGTACACAGGCACCGCATTGCAGGTTACCATACTTCAGGTCACCCTTGAAGATAGGCACCACAATACAGGTCACCATAATTCAGGTCACCCTTATACACAGGCACCACAATACAGGTCACCATACATCAGGTCACCCTTATACACAGGCACTGCACTTCAGGTCACCATACTTCAGGTCACCCTTGTACACAGGCACTACACTGCAGGTCACCATACTTCAGGTCACCCTTGTACACAGGCACCACAATACAAGTCACCATACATCAGGTCACCCTTCTACACAGGCACCACACTGCAGGTCACCCTTGTACACAGGCACTACACTGCAGGTCACCCTTGTACACAGGCACTACACTGCAGGTCACTATACTTCAGGTCACCCTTGTACACAGGCACTACACTGCAGGTCACTATACTTCAGGTCACCCTTGTACACAGGCACCACATTGCAGGTCACCATACTTCAGGAACACATCCTATTGTTAAACTTGAGTTCAACAGTTTAAGGAGGTGCTCCAAGTAGGGCATGTTTAGTGCTATTTATCAGGCATCCAGGCCCTATGGAAGTAATATTTTTTTAGTGTGCACATTAATTATTTATTAACTTTCTTGCCTATGTATGTGGCTTAGTCCAGAGATATGGTGAATAATAACAAAATGAATACACTGGAAAAGAAAAGGGATATGGCTTTAGCTTTTCAAAGGAATGAGGTAGAGTTATTACAGTTTTTACATGATGGGCTGATAGATTTAGACCGATATTATTTTCTTTACAGTCCCAAACCTAGAACCGACATTTTTTAACTACATAAAGACCCTGAAGAGCCACTTTTCTGGTCCATAGTTTCAAACCCTGGGTCACAAACAGAGGGTATTTCTATATCTCTTGATAACCAATCTTAATAAAATAAAATAAAACACTCTTTCTTTTCTGAAAACTCACAACAGATGTTTTTTTTTTTACTTTACACTATTATTTCCCATGATGTTGGTGTTTTTGTTATCTATATCATGAGTTACACAAATGAAATGAAGGCTTGGTATTTGATGTTAGATATGTAAGATCAGCATAGTAGATTGTCAACATTTGTTACTAGTCCCATGCATACATATATACACACACGAGCGAGCACACACACACACACACACACACACACACACACACACACTAACATAACTGTACGCCAATATAAAGTCTATCTCTGCCTAAGTATCTGTCATCAAACTGCTGCACAAGTAATTTTGAAATAATGTAAGTTTACAAACTTTAATATCTGAAAGAAACTTACACTTCACATGAAAAGGCTTTACAGTTTCTGTATGTTGCCTACATTTTCAGATAAATACTAGTCTGTGTTGTCAGTCACAATAAAGGTGCCTCGTTTGAATTTGTGTGTACTTTAAGCAGTAATTTCTTTTCATTAAATATTAAAGTGAAACAGCTATTGTTGAAACACTTTCACTGTGTTCTTTGCAAAGTGTGTTATGAACAAATAGAAATGCCTTAAGGTGATAATGTTAGCACTATATTATATACAACAGAGACAGATTGTTTAACTTGCAAATGTTGATGGATCGTATGCTTACAAAATGTTGTCATTAAACAAATAATTGTTTTAAAAGCAGCATTACAATTTTAGCTTCCAGTTCCTATTGCTAAGTTTGTTACACTTCAGTATGTGTTACATCTCATTCTATTGAGCTCATACAGATTCTCTGATGGATCGCCACCTGTAATGAATATTCATCACTGCCATTATGAACCTTATAAACTTTTGATAGTGTAAGTGTAGATACTCAAGACCTATCACTACAAAATGTGATGACTACACATAATCCTGTGTGTGATGTCCCCACTCTGGACCAGTAATCAATGAGCCTGAATCTTCATAACTGACACTGGAAAGGGATGTACACTTGGAATAAAAATGGATGCACCCAGTATTTCCAGACGCAGCTCTCTGCATCAAGCATAATTTCCCTTAAGAGCACACAGAGAACATACTCAGCCTGGGTATGGGTTTCTGTCTCTGTCTCTCTCCATGTCCCCAGTAAAGCTCCCCACTGGAACAGCTGTAGAGTTAGGTCCTCAGCCGAGTGTCCAACTCAAGTCCTTCAGCACCCTCGCTGTGAAACCAGTGCTTTGTTTCCCTGCTTCAAGTAGCTGACACACAGACACTTTGAGGTTTGATTTTCACACACACACACACACACACACACACACACACACACACACACACACACACTTACACTCACACACACACACACACTCTCACACACACACACACACACACACACACACACACACACACACACACACACACACACACACACACACACACACACACACACACACACACACACACCTGGGAAAGGCTGGCAAAGATTTACTAGCTATGCCCTGTTCTGCCCAGACTATAAGGTACTTACACTGCCACCAGACACCCCAAACCAAGCTACTCTAAGGCTCTTGCAAGGGTACCCAATTATGCTTAGTGAAATTAATGTTAATAAAAGTGGTAAGTAATATTGACCAAGCAGACAGGCTTTCAGGAGTGGCCACAGTGTCACCAATAGATATAAGTACTCTCAAAGGTTAACATATTCTCTAAAGGAACAGCCACAATGAAAAGTTTAAATCTATTTAATAATAAATAGTAAAAGGATATGCAACTACTAAACATCTATTTACAGTAAGCACTAGAGTTTAAATCACCAGAAATATTAAAAATAACACAGGTGTACAGGTTCACACAGTTACAGAAAAATAATATGTAAATAATCTCACTATATTATCCTGACTGATCTAAAGAATTATTATTCCCTTGTTACTTACTAGAGCAAGGCAAGATGAAGTAGGTGAGAGATCTTCCTATGTCCAGTTACAAAAACAGACTGCCATGAGACTGCAGCCTCACCTAGTATTAAATTAAATTTTTAGTGATGGATTACAGAATGACATCACATACATCTGGTCATCTGACTTATGGTTCCCATGCAACCCCCCCCCATTTCTAGAAGCTGCCAGGATTTAGCACCTATGTGTCAGTAACACACACACACACACACACACACACACACACACACACACACAAACACACACACACACACACACACACACACACACGCACACACACACACACACACACACACACAAAACCTTGCTAAGATCTGCTGCGTCTCCTAGAAGTCATAAACCAATTTCACACCTCCACCCTTCCACAGCAGCAATTAGTTCACCCCAATGACAATGCAGGAAGCTTCCTAGTACAGACCTTTTTGTCTCTGGCTGCATTGAGAACTGTAAGATAACATCATTATGAACTAGGTCCAGTAATTTTAATTTCTTACTATTTTTCAAAGTTTCAGATTAACCTCTTGTCTTCCAGTATCCCCAGTTAAAACATATACATTTAAACAGTTACAATAATGCATGTACATTTATTTTTCTGTCCAGCAGGGCACACTACAAGCAGCAATACAAATAAATGTTTCAACACAAGTATCTGTACAAATCAGTTTAATATACAAATGACATAATTCTTTACAAAATTCCAGCTAACTGTGCTGGCATATGCTGCCCATATACTGCCCCACTTCTCCTGGCAAAGCTGGCAATATCTCACATTGTCAAAAAACAAATAGGCAGCTGGATGTAGAAAATGCAGGTTTTAGAAAATAAACCTGCGTTTTCTACATCCAGCTGCCTATTTGTTTTTTTATCAAGTTTGCTGTCTTTTGCAATACCTCACATGGTTACACTGTGACATAGTTAACCATAGTTAAATAAGATATGTGGCACAAAATAGCATTTCCTTAACTTAAAACACATTAAAATGATACACGTGTAACTAAATGTCATAAATTCATGAACTGTAGTCAGAGAACAGAAAGCAGTGAACTGTTTAGATAATAACAATCAAATATTCAGTGACTTTAAGCAAATGTAGTTTAGGAAACAGCAAAGAAAGAGATTGTTGAACCTAAATGCAGATGTAATTAAATTGCTTAGAATACATGCACTCTTTTCCTTTGATAAGGCAATGCTTTACCAAATGTACTGACATAATTCTAGGATAGCATGGGCATTTGGTAACAATTCCAGTAATTTGTCAGTTGCAGTAGACTTTAAAGAAGTTTAATAGATGCAGCAGCATTCAAACCTATGACATGCATAATTAGCATAAGACAGCTCTGTACTGTAGCAGTTCTCCCCTTCCCTTGCAGCATCACTTTTCCAACATTCTTTCAAGCCATTTGTACACTGCTTTCCCAGCCAGATGGGTGGTTACAAACATGGGAAGTCTGTGGGGAGATCTGAAATTCATAAATAATTCATGTAAATTCATAGTCTAACGCATGCTAAGGGGACACTGAAGGGAATTAGAAGTGGGAGTTTAACAGTGATGACTATGCCATAACTTCAGTGCATACCTCTGGCAAGGGCATGCACAGCTTCTTCACAGAAGAACAAGTAGGTATGTGGTAGGGCAACATTATGGACTTGTGGTCACTGTTAATCAGTAACAACATGAAAATCAATGGCAAATACAGGCCATATCCTCACCTGCAGTTCCTTTTTATTATAGTACTAACAATAAAGTTCAGTCCAAATTTATAAACTGAACAAGTCTCACATCTGATAAGTCATAAGAATCAAAATTTGATAATCTTTTCAGCAATGTTCTATACTCATGGATGTCCATATAGGTTCATAGGTTCATAGGTTTATACTAGGCTATCTGCCCTAAGGCATTTATAAGCCTAGCCCAAATTTTTGTGGCTTACGCCACCCCTTATATGAAAAAATACTGTACCCATTAGTTTGTTGTGCCTCTGTCCAGCAGTGACACAGATATGATTCCCGGGGTAAACCTACGATCTCCCATCCACAGGTCTAGATTTCTCTTGAACAGAGTCAGCGAGGTGCTCTGCCTCACATGGACCGGGATTTTATTCCACAGCATAGGGAGTCTCTGAGTGATAAATCTATCCCTCCAGCACGTCCTATTTATATCCGTGCAAAGGTTTAAGTCGCTTGCTCTAGTGGTTTTGGTGGATTTGGATTTTTGAGGTGGAGCATGTCCATTAATTCCGGGTTGGACATGGCCTTGTATGTCAGGCACATGTCACCTCTGAGCAGACGGTATGCGACTGAATAGAGCTGGAGTTTCTTCAATCTGGCAGCATATGACAGATTTTGGAGTCCCTTTATCCTTTTGGTGAGGAACTTTTGGGGTCTCTCCAATTGCTGCAGATGTCGGGTGAGATACATTCGAATGGGGCATTGTACTCGATCATTGGTCTGATAAGTGAAGAGTACAGGGGAACAATGACCTCACTAGATCTGGATGTGAATCCCTTCATGATCAGGTGGGCAATGTAGAAGGTCTTTCTAACCACTTTAGCAATGTGAGTGTCAAAAGAAAGGCCACTGTCAACCTGGGTCCCCAGGTCCCTGATAACCTCTTTTGTGCTTAGTGGATTGCCACCTATATGGTAGCTTGGGGTTACCTTGTTTTTCCCGAAGGGTATGACTATACATTTTTTGGCGTTTAACTTCAGGCCATGGCTCTGGCACCAGCTATCTGTTTCCGTGAGTCCCTTCTGAAGGATATCCGTGTCCGATGCACTTTCCACTATGGCCCAGTTTGCAGTCGTCTGCAAACTTTGTCAGCCAAAGTCCTCCCATGTTGGCCTGTACTTCTGAGAAGTAGATGCCAAACAATAGGGGGCCAAGGACCGAGCCCTCTGGGACACCACTTGTGACCGGCTTGGAGTCTGACACAGCGCCAGCAACTCTAACCCTCTGGGTTCTGTCCTTAAGCCAGTTTGCAACCCATCTTGTGACATATGGGTTTACATTTAAGCTGGTAAGTTTTTCTACAATACCCGAGTGGGGTATTGTGTCGAAAGCCTTTGCAAGGTCAAGGTAGGCTGTATGGACTGCCTTCCCCTCATCAATGGCCTTGGTGACTGTTTCGAAGAAGTCGACCAAGTTCAAAAGGCATGATCTTCCCTTGACAAAGCCAAACTGGGTCGGGTCCAATGTCTGCAAGTCCCCTATATCTTTGTTTATGAGCTCCATTATGATCCTCTCCATAGCTTTGCAGACTAGACTTGTTAAGCTTATGGGGCGGTAATTACCAGGGTCCGTGAGGCCGCCTTTGTGGAGTGGGACCACAGTTGCCGTACGCCACTCCTTGGGCACGTATCCTGTGGTAAGGCTGAGATTATACAGCTGCCTTATGTGCGGGTTTAATTCCTCATTTAGCTCATGTAGCACACAGCCGGGGACACCATCCGGTCCCATTGATGCTGTGTTTTTAGCTTTAGAGAGAGCAGCTTTCACCTGCACATTTGAGATGTCCGGGAGGCTACACTCGGCTGGGATAGTTATCTCTCCTTTAGGGGAGAGGGGGTGAAGTTTGCACTGAACCTGTCTGCCAGTATGTTGGCAATGTCTGTGGGTTCAGTGATTTTTGTATCATTTTGGACTAATTCTGAGCATATCTGGGAGTTTCCACCCAGGTTCCTAACATAGCTGAAAAAGGCCTTATGATTGTCCTTTGAATCCATGGCAATTTTTCTCTCAAAATTGGCCTTAGTTGATTTTATGAGTGCTCGTATTTTTTACTAATAATGATCAGGGGTGACTTCCCTTTTATGGATTTTGTTCTATCATGTAATAGCTTTCTCCTCTTATTGTAAAGTTTGTTAATGGCTGGGGTCCACCAGACTGGTCGGTTGCCCTATGTGGAATGAGTCTTTGTTTTATTTGGGATTGCCTGCTCCATGCAGTCCTGTAGGTGTTCATAGAAGACATTTGTAAGGGCTTCGCAGCTTGGGTTGTGGTTTCCTCTGGCTCAGGGGCCTTGAAGGATACCACACCAGTCTTGAGTAGTGTGAAGTTTGCTTTAGAGAAGTTCTTCACTATGGTCTTTTTTGTTTGGGGTGGGGGCGGGATGTGGATTTCCAGTGAGATTAGTTTATGATCAGATCTCACCAATGAGGGATATACTTCCGGTGTGGAGCATTTTGTCCCCATGTTTGTGACAATGAGATCTAGTATATTTTCTCCTCTCGTGGGAACAGTGACTAGCTGTTCCATGGCATTTGAATTTATGAACTCCAGGAACCGTTGGGCTAGAAAGTTAGGGCTTGAGTAATGTTTCCAGTCTATATTCGGGTAGTTGAAGTTACCC
The DNA here is from genome assembly GCF_019279795.1 of Protopterus annectens. Lineage (NCBI taxonomy): Eukaryota > Metazoa > Chordata > Ceratodontiformes > Protopteridae > Protopterus > Protopterus annectens. Next base: position 758,276,480 of record NC_056726.1, on the reverse strand, counting down.
AATATGATGGTGTTTGGAGATACATTTATACCCTCCAGTGTCTTCAGGAAGGCTGTGTAGGGTTCCTGAGTTTGAGAGGGTGGCCTGTAGCATGCTACAATTTGTAGAGCAGTTTTGCCTATGGTTAGTTGCACCTGGATGGTTTCCAAGCTTAGGCATTGCCACCAACCTGGAGGTGTGGGTATCCTTTATGAATATGGATACACCCCCTCCTTTTGTGGTGTGGTCCGGGTTTTGGGGCCGGAACGCATGATATGAGGTAAAACCTAATAGTGCCGGGTGCTCTCAGGAGCCTTGAACCAGGTTTCAGTTACAGCACAGACATCGATGTTCTCCATACTGAGAAGGGCCTCGAGTGCGTGCATTTTGAGATTTAGACTTCTGGCATTGAGCAGCATTACCCTCAGTTTCTTCCCATTTTTGTTTTCTAGGGTGGTAGGTTTAGAATTTGAGCCTTGCCTAAAAAAGGCACTATGGGGTTGGCAAGAGCCTTAGCCAATTTCCGGAATCCCAGGGGTGACAGGTGCAAGCCGTCCCTTGCGAAGCAGCGTGGCTTGTCAAGCATGTCATCCCAGGCAGACAGACACTGGATCCCCTTTGAATGACACCAGACATTAAGCCAATTGTTAAAGCTGATCATCTTGTCTCTATATTGTGGCATCATTCTTGGTGAAGGAAGGATACTGCTCAGGGTTAGGGTCATACCTGCCTGGGCTACATAATCAGAGAGCTCCTCTATGTCTCTTTTCATGTAGTCCAGGGAGGTACGTCTCAGGTCGTTCACACCAGCATGGACAATGACTGTGTCATATTTGTACTTGCCGTGGAGTGACCCGAGTGCTTCTGTTATGTGGCGGATTCTAGTGCCCGATAGGCAGCTTACTGTGACCCTCTCCTTTTTCAGCCTGGTGAGTGGGACGTCAGTGTGTCTGACTATGGAGTCACCTATGACAAGTATGTTTGGTATTGTATTTGGCCTTAAGGGCTGTGACTGCTTTGCACACTGCTTTTGTGGTTTATGTGTTGCTTGTGGGGTGTCTTGAGGTAGCAGTTGTTTGGGTGTCTGCTTTGGAGGCCTCTGCTGTTTAGGTAAATTTTTACTCAGAGCCTCTGAGTATGTCTTTGTGTGTTTATGTGTTTGATTCAGTGGAGTGGTAGCATTATGTGAGGCTGGTTTTGTGGTGTGTGTAGTTGCCTTCTCCTCCTGTCTGGTCTTGCCAGTCCTGAGTTGAGAGAGCTCAGCCTCCAGTTTGGCTAAATAGCTGCATCTCTCGCAAGTATTTGTGTTATGTGGGAGGAGGAGAGGGTTGTCTGTGTACATGAGGCAGTTATAACATTGCCTCAAGATTCCCAGATTCACCAGCTGGACCAGAGAGGAGATTGACAACTGACCTTTGGACATGCTAGAATAATATTGGGAAATCCTTAATTGAAAACAAGGGCCAGTGGGGAGTGAGGGTGTAGTGCTTTTAATTTTTAGTGCTGACTTATATAATTGCTTTAGTGAGCAAGTGCCAGGTAACTTGAGTGCAATGTGTTACAAGTAACTAAATGCAAAAACGACAAACAGTAACTTTCTTTCAAGTGAAACAAGGAAATAAGTACAGTAAGCAATGCAGATATCACTAGTGATCCACAGAAGCGCTGAGAAGTTGCGTATTAGGTGGAATTAGCTTCCAGGGAAATAACAAGCAAACAAACAACAAGCATATAAACAAAGCTAGATTCAGCAGGCCTGGATCTAGTCTATGCTAGAGCAAACAAGGTGAACCAATTTCAGTAAGATACAGTTCAAATATTTAGGCACTATAAACCTCTAATCAGAAATTCCCAGCTCAGAAGGGCAGAGTCCAGCCTCTTCTCCCACAAGAGTGCAGACCACGAACCTTCTTAATGTAAAATAACTGGCCTGAAGCCCAAGTGCCTAAACCAGAACTAATACACTTGGACACTGGGCTCTCAATCAGCAGTTCCCAACTTAGAAGGATGAAAGCTACCTGTCCTGCCACCACAGTGCTTGCCACAAACCTTCCTAATGTAAAACAACTGGTCTGAAGCCCAAGTGCTTAATCCAAAAGACTTGAATGATAGCTACACTTTAATCAAGTTACAACCAAGCAGTAATAAATACCATTGAATACTTTAGAGAATGTCTGGATTAGTGCTCAAGTTACACAAACAAAGCTAGATCCAGCAGGCCCGAATCCAGTCTATGCCACAGCAAACAAGGCGCACCAACTTCAGTAAGAAACAGTTCAGATATGCATGCACTATAAGCCTTTAACCAGAAATTCCCAGCTCAGAAGGGCAGAGTCCAGCCTCTCCTCCCACAAGAGTGCAGACCACGAACCCTCTTAATGTAAAATAACTGGCTTGAAAGCCCAAGTGCTTAAACCAGAATTAATACACTTTTAGAATAACAGACACTGAGCCCTCAATCAGCAGTTCTCAACCTAGAAGGACGTAAGCTACCTGTTCTGCCACAACAGTGCAGACCACAAACCCTCTCAGTGCAAAACAACTAACTGGTCCGAAGCCCAAGTGTTTAAACCAAAAGGCTTAGAATGAGTTACACCAAGCAGTAATAAATACAATTGAGTATTTTAAGATGATGCAAAAGTAAAAAGAAGTAGGTAGAAACACAAGTACAGTAAAAGCAGATGAATTTTTTTTTTTTTTTTTTTTTCTGAACAAGTGCTGAGATCAAAGAAACAGATTTGAGTGCTGAAACTAGAAAACTGGCTAGTTATAAGAAAAAAAAACAAGCTAGAAGGCTTCCCTCAAACACAGAAGGGCTTGGGGGCTCAGAAGCCTACAAATAGTCTGTACCACTTAACAAGAAAGGCAGGAAATAAGCTTAATTTTTTTTTTTTTTCTATTTCCCAGATGCTCTCTTTGTACACAGTAGGAGTGCCTGAAATCAGAATATGATCTCACTGCACTCAGTTGAGTGAGCAAATGAGATGGGCCCAGAGGCAGGCTGAGGGGAGGGGGGTTTCAATGCCACTAAGATTAACACCAAAACAAAATGAGGGCGGGTGGGTGGGAATAACTGAAGAGCAGAATAACTTCAGTTAAAAATTCCTTCAACACTCCTTCATACACAGTTTAAATCAAATTAAATACTGTATAATACTGTATTTTTTTTTAAAAAAAAGTTCAGATAAAGGTACTTAAATTCTCTTATACGTCCAATTGAATATAACCAAGTTCTTAGCTGGCCAAGCTGAAGTTTTAAAGCAGGAATTATTTCACATGCACCAGTTTAAATATGCAAGGACAGGAAATCAAAGAATGTGGCTACCCATATGCCTGACCAATGCACAATGTGGAATAATGTGACAGCTACAGAAGCTTTTTATCCTTGCAGTCCACCAGTTCTTTTATTTTGCCACACAGAGATTGGATCTTGATCTTTATTATTGATAAAGTCCTCTGTTTCCATAAGTCATATCATAATAAGTGTCCCTGTAGCTGCTAAATTACATTACATGACCCACACTAGTATTGCTTGTCCTGTGTTATGGAAGAAGATAATACTACTAGGAGACACAAATGCCAGAGGTGTAATGCTACTTGAAGATGAATGAGAGGAGATGTCATTGGCCTACTTTGTAAAAATGTGGTGGTTGACAGCTCTTTGCAAGGAGACTGGCAGACAGGACATCTAGCAACCCTAGACATTCATTGAAGCATCACCAGAAGGACAAACACTTGAAGACCAGATTCAGGCCTAAACTTCCTTGAGGTAAGTCCATTTTCTAGCCTGTTTTCAGTTCCCTTCGGCTGGTACCCTCACACTTGACTAGTAGCTGTGCAAGCTTGAGCAAGTCCTTGTGTGAGGAACTTAGGAATGGGGGAGCATGCTTTTGCTCCCACACTGCAGAGCATCCCAAGGTTCTCATGCCATCATCTCTTTGGATTATCAGCTGGAGTCAATCATCTACCAGCCTGATCCTGGAGATCAGTCCTATGACTCAACAGGTCAAAGATCAGAGGTATTAGACACAGGGGACTCTCCTCCTGGGAGTAATGTCCAAGCAATACACAAGCTAGAGCTTTGGTCAGATGTGGTACAGCTGCTGGAAGCCATAAAGCCATAAACTATTTCACTTTTCCTACGGGAGCTGCAACCTATTCTCTAGCACAGGCATTGCATCTCTGGTTCCCTTCAAAACTGTGGGATAACATCTTTATAGCTTAATCCATAAAGTAATTTAATTTCAAGAATATTTTGCAAAGTTAGGTGGATTAAGATGAACCTCTTCACTTCCTGTCTATGCTGTTACAATAAGGCATGTACATTTTTCCTTCCAGCAGGGCAAACTGTTGATGCATTTTTAACACAAGCATACATTTTCAGCACAAGCATCTGTACAAATTAGTTTGATATGCAAATGACATATAATTATTTACAAAATTCTAGCTAGCTGTCCTGGCATATGTTACAAATCACTGCCCCATTTCTCCTGGCATGGCTGGCAATACCACCTATCATCACACTGGATACAAAACTAGAATGTTTCAAAGAAGAGACCAGAAAGAGGACGTAACATTTTGAAACTATTATGAAACAACAAGGGGCACAAATCAGCAGTATGAAAGAGACTTTGAAAGATCATGAAAGCAGAATAACTCAAGATGAGTCTATGACTGAATTTCTTTTAAAACAAAATAACTGACTCAGACAAACTCAATGATTTAGAAAATATAATGAAATGAAATAACATAAGAGTTTATGGTGTATCTAAAAGTATGAAGGAGACAATATAATAAACTTCTTAACTACCTGGCTATATAAAACATTAAATCTACCTGAAACTTTATCTTTTGGAATTGAAAGAGCACATAGATCCCTGAGAGCACCTTCTAAAAAGGAAAACTCACCACCACACTCAATTATACTTAAGTTCATGTCTAGCTTAGAAAAAGATCAAATATTAAAAGTAATGAGTAAAAGAAAATCCTGTTTACCACTGATCAAGGAACTTAAAAAAGAACAATATTAAAGCCACTTTGTTTTTTCTGTTAAAGCCACTTTGGTGTTTCCTGCAAAGATTAAATTATTCCTTTCTGAAGAAACCAAAATATTTAACATGGTGGATGAGGCCTCCACTTTTGTGAATAGCAATAAAATCTTTAATACTGAAGAAATGGAGTGGAACACTATATCTCTGAAGAGACACAGTGAGCTGATTTCTTGGAAAACTGCTTCTAAAACTAAAAAGCCTAAAACAAATAACTCCTATTCACCAATTGCTAGACTATTATTTTTTGAAACAATAGATTTTCCTTTTAAGTAAAATATTTGTACTAGACTTTAAGCCTCAAAACATGTAAGCATGTATTTATATTATAAGGTAAAGCATTTTTTCATGATGAGGAATATAAAGGGTTAGTTTTACTATTTTACTATATTTACAGTGATAGACCTAATATATTTCATTTATCTAAACCTATAAGTGTGTTTCTAAATGTTAAACAAAAACCTATAAGTTCATAGGAGGTTATGAGACTAATGCACCTAGGGCCTTTACAAGCCTAGCCATGTTATATCCATGTTCCCTAATTGACCTTGGTTAGATAGTCATTATTCACAGAGTGAGTCTATGATCAGCACTGACTGCCCTGTCCATAAGGGACATAGGTGCCACCCCCGGGGTGAATTTAAGGTCTCCCATCCAATTGTCTAGGTTGTGCTTGAATAGGGTTGTTGAAGAGCTCTGCTTCACATGAATTGGGAGTTTATTCCAGAGGAGTGGCAATTTCTAGGAGCTGTATCTGTCTCTCCAGCATGTTCTGTTAGTGTCACACCCTACGTTGAGATGCCTGGAGTGAGTGTCTCTTGTCCTTTTAAAGCTATATCAGTTAAGAATTTTATTTTATTTATTCAACATCATTTAGTATGTGCATTGAGTTAACTGAATGTCAGATCTAAGTAATATGCTAATTAGAAGTGTTAAAGTGCTGGTGATTTTGTTTTTCTTGTTCCTGTGTAACACGTTCCATTCACATGTCATTTATGAAACAACAGACATACTGAGAAAGCTTGAGAACAAAAGAATGTTCCATCTGTTCAGAATGCTACAATTTTCCAGCCTTAAGCAATGCTGAAGAAAAGCTGGGTTAACAATCATCACTGATGTCTGTGAAAAAAGAAAAAGAACTTTATATATATTTTTCCATTCTCAAATATATATGTCAGAAATCTACTCAAAATAACATCTCTTTTCTTTTCTTAGAAGGGAAGAATTGGTAAGATAAAAGCTATAGTAATGTTATAACATATACTATTTATAATATAAAGTAATGTTGTAACATATAATTTGATAACATTTTACATGTTAACAGCTTATGCTGCAGTGTTATTAACTTTACCTATACATATTAAGTGTACATATTAATTGGAGGAAGTAAAGCTAGATGTTTGTTACTGATTAGATCAGCTTAAAAGAACTAAGAACAATGAGAAACATACAGAGCTGTGAGTTGTCATTTTCACATGCTGTAACCAGATTCTGATGTCAGCATGTAACTCTTAGATCAGTAGAGCAGTCCACAATGGCTAAACACACATATTTAAATAAAGTAAGAAGGAATTATTTTATAAATAGTCAAGATTGCTTGTAATATTAGAATTAATAAGAGTAAACATCTTATGAATATTATTATACACAAGAAATGCAATATCTACTATATCCTTCCTTCCTGGATCCTGGATTCACTCCCGTGAATTCAACACATTGTGCACCAAGTGCCTTTCAGCACTCATTGCTTTCATGGCAGATACGGGTTTTACAGGATCGGGTTGCTATCCCAAGGCCAACCCTCCACAGAGGGTGCACCACATGCACTCCCACGAACACACTCACTCCTAGGGCCAATTTAGAGTGTCCAGTCCACATACTGTATGTCTTTGGAATGTGGGAGGAAACCAGAGCATGCAGAGGAAACCCACACGAATGCAGGGAGGAAATGCATACTCCACACAGAAGGCACCTCAGCCGAGAATCAAACTGGAGAACCTCTTGCTGTGAGGTGAAGACTAACCTCTACACCACTGCATCGACCAATATCTACTATATAAGATTAATAAAAAAGCGGTATCAGTGAATTAAGAAATAAGTACACATACTATAATATTTAATAGAGAATTGATGATTAAATAGCTCTTTGATGGGGGAGTTTAGAAATACAAGATGTGTACAATAAGGTAGAATACTAGTGGGTGGGAAAATAAGACAAAAATATATTTAAACAAAAACTGCTTTTAAGAAAGATGTCTATTGCAGATACCTGCATATGACAGAAATGTGAATGTACAGAATCTCATATACTCTGCATAGAAAATTATATAAAATATTTCAAAAGAATATGAATGCTTAAATTTGAAGCTTGATCATGTGAATTTTGAAGCTTTTTTACATATTGAATATTATTAGATTCACTAAGACTACCTGAAATATCTCATTTCTTAAATCACAGCTGAATTAGTACATTCATTTTGATAGAAAGTAAAGCAGATTTTTCAATGTTTGAATCTGGGAAAGGAGAGTGAGATTTAAACAGAGCACTTTGTAACCTTTGAATACAATGTATACTGCATTTTTTGACTCCATAGAAATAGTAAGACATTCTCTTCAACCTCACTAATGTGCATATTTTTATGAAGTAGTTTAATAAGCTATTTTTTTAATATTTTGATATTTGTTGCATTAAAAGTATTACAGAAATTTGAAATATAAGCACTTTCACTAAATAATTCAGAGCTTTTTGTTAGAGCTATAAAATTTGTATCTGTCTTGTGACATGATAAATAAATATCTACATTGATGCCTCTTTTGTATTATATTTTAGTATGATGAGATTATCTGTAACCTGTAGGTTTACAGATGTCTTTATCTCTTCAGGTCCCACTCTGTTATACTTATTTATTTACAGATGTAGTCATAATAATACTGAATGAGTGAATAATTTAAGAATATTAAATTTGTAATGTACTATTATATAAATAGATATATAATATACTATTTGTTAGATTATTTAATGTCTATGATTAATAGAAGAGGATAATTAAACTTGTATGTATTAATGGAGGAATAGTTTTAAATGGGAAAATATATAAATAAATTAATAGTGATCTAGATATAGTATTATATTAATTATTTGTAAGCCACTGTATCTTTTGGCTATTTTTTGAATGAATTTTTAGATGTTGCTAGATAGAGGGCCGGATTCACGAAGGCTTGCATGGAGTCTAAGAGTAGAGTAAGACTCCATGCAGCCAACATGTCCGCCGAGCGATCCAGGAACAGCCAGTAGGGGCGTGCAAGAGAGCTCCTAAAACGACTCTTACACGGACAGGGCTTGGTTATGCAAATTACCTCATTTGCTGCCGAAAGCTATACAAATTAGGTAAATTTGCAATCCAGGAAACCCTAACCTGTCTGAGTAAGAGTAGTGTTATTTGCAGAAATGTACTCCGTTGACAACTGAGTACCATTCTGCAAATAGCAAAACGGAGCCATGACAGCTCCAAAAAAAGGATGCATCCAGTTGAGGAAGCATGCCAATGGCCAAAAATATGGCCATTGGCAATGTTCCCCGCTGCAAAATAAAAAAAATAATACATTTTTTTTTATCTCAATCTCCGAAGTTTAAGCATAGCGCAGCGCCGTGCAAACCTGCTGCTCTTTAAAAAACATAAAACCAATAATTAAAAGCCACAAATAGGGATTTTACTGAAAATCTTAATTTTCAATGCAAGGGAATGGCAGGCTGAAGACAACATGGCTACCGAGTAGAGGTTACTAAGGGGGGAAGCTCAGTCTAAGAGATGTAACCAAGCATTAGTAGGCAATCCTATGCAAATGAGGGTAAGGATAGTGAATCCCAAGTTTACATAGTAAATGAGCACAGTCATTGGAGTGTGTGAGTAGGATAAGGGGAGTATCAGAGTAGAAGATAGGTGACATCACGAGGGGAGTATGTATGTAAGAATGTAAGCTCATTGGAGCAGAGTGGCATGTGTTTGCTGTCAGTTACTCATCACTGGAAGAGGTGTGTCAACAGGTATCCTAGCTAAAGGCAAGGTGTATGTCGCGGATAACACTAAAGTTTCTTGTTGAAGTGCCTGCAACGTGTTTGCATGTGGGTGCGGGCCTGTATATCCGAGTAAGACTGTGTGCGCGCGTTTAAGCTGGAGTAAGTATGTGTAACATTGTTGAAATGTGTGTAAGCACGTTTGCGCTTGTGTGCGCATGTTTAAGCAGGAATTAGCAAGTGTTAGGCCGTGTAAGCATGTGTGCTCGCGTGTGAGCTGGTGTGCGCATGTTTGCGCTTGTGTGCATGGTGCTGCCCCCTATGGAAATAGAAAGGGAAAAGGAAGCACAACAAATAGTAGGAAGTTAACCAGGGAGAACTAGCAGAGATAGCAGGTGAAAACAATCAGAATCAGGCAATTACACAGGCAGTACAGTAGCCCAGCCTAGCCCAGCACTTAAAACTCTGCAAACAACTTTCCACCATGTTTTCCTTAGAGACACTGCAACACTGCAGTAAACTAAGAGAAGTGAAAACTTAAAAAGCTTTACTGAGACAAAACATGTTAGGGGCTGCCATTGCTGTTATAAGGCGACATATGCAACATGCTGAGGGTGGTGACAATGCGAATGCTGCTGAACAACCCACAGTGAGGAGACGGAGAAGAGTGTACAGGCCCAAGGTAACCTATCAGGGGCTACATGAGCTGGAGATAGTGGAGCGCTATAGATTGGACAGAGACCTCATGCAGCAAATTGTTGAGCTGTGAGGGCCACGCCTCACACACAGAACCAACAGAGGGGAACCCATCCCAATGGAAACCAAGGTATGTGTTGGCCTAAGAATGCTAGCAACAGGTACCTTCCAGAGACCAACTGGTGATATGATGGGGATATCACAGGCATCAGCATCCAGGGTACTGCACCAGTTCCTGGATGCCATGTCAGCACATGTCGGTGATCATGTATATTTCCCCAGTTCCCGTGAGGTATTGGCCAGCAATATGCATCTTTTCCAGCAAATAGCGGAATACCCTGAGGTAGTGGGTGCAATAGACTGCATGCACATATGCATCAAAGCACCAGCCGGTGAGTGGGGTAGGGTCTACTTTAACAGCAAGGGTTTCCCCTCCATCAACTGCCAGGTTGTGTGTGATGCCCAGGGCATAATACTGAATGTGTGTGCTGGCTGCCCTGGAAGCTACCATGATTCCCATATCTGGCATCTGACACAGCTGTACCAAATATTTGCCAATGGGGACATCCCTCATGGTCACCTAGTGGGGGATGCTGGATATGCACTGGAGCCATGGCTGATGACACCCATCAGAAATGCACACACACCTGAACAGGAATGCCATAATGAGGCACACGCACAAACACGAAATGAAATTGAGCATGTGTTTGGGCTGCTCAAGTCATGGTTCTGGTACCTGGACACATCTGGTGGAGCCTTACAATACTCACCAACTACATGTACCCAAATTGTCATGGTATGTGCTATGCTACATAATATCATTCTGCAAAAACAGCTGCAGCAGGAGCAGCATAGGGCTGGGCCAAACAGCCCCCTACCATTGCCAAGGCCATCACAGGCAGAGCGTGACTCGGAGGAGGAACAAACTGAGCCTGCCCCAGTAGGCAGAAGAGGCGTGCCCAGTATGCTTTGGCCTTGGCAAAGAGGCAACGCATAGCACATACACTGGCTCAGTAGGAACCCTGGAAATTATACCTCTCTCTGACTCGCACATATAGTAAAAGGGATGCTTAACTTGACACTACCTGTTTCTAAGCATGTATAGGGAGTGTACTATGTGCATCTGACATAGGCAGCCCTGTAGCACCACTTGAGGCATGATTGCCATGTTTTAAGCAATATAAAGCAGTGCTAAACAACTTTTACCACTATTTAGTATATGTAAATGAAATTGCACACACTAACTAGCACAACTTTGGGCAATGTTGAGCAATACTGGGCAACGTTCAGCAATGCTGGTTAATGTTGAGCAATGTTGGGCAAGTTCGGTCAAAGTTGGGCATAGTTGAGCAAAAGCAGGTAAACATGCTCATATTTGCTTTACTGGTCCTTAAGCAGTCTGGTCTGCCCAGTATGAAAATATAAAGCAGTGACAGGCCTCAAACCCAGGATACTGTGCACTATAGTCACAGTACTGAACCACTAAACCATGACAGTATTTCACTGGTCAGCCTGTATGAAGAAATTTTGATAAGTCTATGCAAAGTGTCTCATGGAAACCCTGCAGGCACAGCATAATCCCTGTCAAGTTATGACACACAAGTGAGCCCTGCAGTAAAAATATAACTTGATTTTTAACACACATATAGTATAAATGTTAATATTGGGCATGTTCACACACGTTAACAAATGTAGTGGACTTCAGACAGTTACATACTGGAAGGTCACACTGGGCATGCTCACACACTTAGGCCATGTCTGAGTACAGCAGTGGGCCACACATATCTGGAAGTTGCATGTGTTAACTCAGGAACCTCTCACTATTCACCAGTCCTGCCTTGTGCACAGAGTTATATGAAAACAGACACATATATAATATATTGGAACCCTGTCATCATCAAATATGTACTACAGATACTTAGGTTGTTCATAGAAAGTGGGAAAGCAAAGAAGATAAAAAACCTGCAATCAGTATCAGCAATAAACAATGTGCACTCCAAACATTATCATAGGTTCATAGGTTGATACTAGGCTATCTGCCCTAGGGCATTTATAAGCCTAGCCAGAGTGTGTTTGGCTTTTGCCACCCTTTTAGATTAGTAGACTGTGCCTTTGAATAGTAGGTCACAGAAGATAGCCCTCTTACGGTTAGTTTATTGTGCCTCTGTCTAGCAGGGACCCAGAAGAGATCCCAGGGGTAAACTTATGATCTCCCATCCACTCATCAATATTTCTCTTGAAGAGGGTCAGTGAGGGGATCTGCCTAACTTGGACTGGGATTTTGTTCCAGAGTGAGGGGAGACTCTGGGATATGAATCTGTCCCTCCAGCATGTCCTATTTGTTTCTGTGCTGAGGTGTAAGTCCCTGGAGCATGTAGCTCTAAGGGATTTGGATATCCTGAGGTGGAGCATGTCCATTAATTCTGGGTTGGACATGGCTTTATACGTCAGGCACAGATAGCCTCTGAGTAGGCTGTAAGCAACTGAGTAGAGCTGGAGTTTCTTTAGCTGAACTGCGTAGGGCATCTGTTTGAGTCCCTTGATTCACTTGGTGAGGTACTTTTGGTGTCATTACAGTTGCTGCAGGTGTCGGGTAAGGTACATCCCAAATGGGGCATTGTATTCAATTATGGGCCTGATGAGTAGAGGAGCACAATGACCTCTCTTGATCTAGATGTGAAACCTTTTGGGATAAGGTGGGCTATATAGAAGGTCTTTCTAACCACTTTGGCAATGTGATTGTCAAAGTAGAGATTACTATCTACTTGGGTCCCCAAATCCATAATTACTTCTTCCGTACTTAATGGATTACCACCTATGTGGTAATTTGTGGACACTTTGTTTTTCCCAAAGGGGATGACTATGCATTTTATGGCATTTAGCTTTAGGCCATGGCTCTGGCACCAGTTATCCATCTCTGTGAGACCCTTTTGGAGGATGCTTGTGTCAGCCGGAGATTCGATTATGGCACCAGTTTCCAGTCATCTGCGAACTTGGTCAGCCATAGTCCTCCCATGTTAGCCTGTACCTCAGAGAAATATATACCGAACAAGAGAGGTCCCAGGACTGAGCCTTATGGGACGCCACTTGTAACTGGTGTAGAGTCTGACATGGCACCTGCAATTCCAACCATGTGGGTGCTATCCCTGAGCCAGTTTGCAACCCATCTTGTGACATATGGGTTGATATCTAAGCTGATGAGCTCATTTATGATGCCCGAGTGGGGTATTGTGTCGAAGGCTTTTGCGAGGTCCATGTAGGCTGTGTGGACTACCTTCCCTTCATCTATGGCCCTGGTAACTGTTTCAAAGAAGTCGACCAGGTTCAAGGGGCAAGATCTGAACTTAACAAAGCCGAATTGGGTAGGATCCAGTGTCTAGAGGTTCCCAATGTCTTTGTTTATGAGTTCCATGATGATACGCTCCATAGCTTTGCAGACCAGGCTAGTCAGGCTTATAGGGTGATAGTTTCCATGGTCTGTTGTGGCACCGCCTTTGTGGAGCGGGACCACTGTTGCTGTACGCCATTCCTTGGGTACATATCCTGTAGTAAGTCTGAGATTGAACAGTAAATTTATGTGAGGGTTAAGTTCTTCATGAAGCTCGTGTAAGACGCAGCCCGGGACACCGTCCGGTCCCATTGATGCTGTGTTTTTTGCTTTGGAGAGGGCAGCTCTCACCTGTTCATCTGTGATGTCAGGGAGGCTACACTCTGTTGGGATGGACATTTGCTCTTTTGGGGGGGATGGGGGGGGATTTGCACTGAACCTATCTGCCAGGATGTTGGCAATGTCTGTGGGTTTAGTGTATTTTTTGTCATTTTGCACTAACTCAGAGCATATCTGGGAGTTGCCACCCAGGTTACTGACATACCTAAAGAAGGCCTTGTGATTGTCTCTAGCATCTTGTGCAATTTTTCTTTCGAAGCTGTCCTTAGATGATTTTATGAGGGATCGTAGCTTCTTGCTAGTATTGATCAGAGATGCCTTCCCTTTTTGGGATTTTGCTCTATCATGTAGTAGCTTCCTCCTTTTGTTGTATAGCTTATTTATGACCGGGGTCCACCAGACAGGTCTCCTGCCTTTGGAGGAGTGGGTCTTGGTTTTATTTGGGATAGCACGATCCATGCATTCCTGTAGGTATCCATATAATGCATCTATAAAGGATTCTGCGGTTTGAGCCATATTTTCCACTGGCCTGGGGGCTTTGAAGGATACCACCTCAGTTTTGAGAAGTGTGAAGTTTGCTTTTGAGAAGTTCTTCACCAAGATTACCTTGGCTGGGGGTGGGGATGGGATATGGATGTCCAGTGAGGTAAAGTTATGGTCTGACCTTACCAATGAGGGGTATACCTCTGGTGTGGAACATAGAGTCCCCATGTTGGTGATGAGCAGGTCCAATATGTTTTCCCCTCTTGTGGGGGTGGTGACTAGTTGTTCCATAGCATTTGAGTTTATAAATTCTAGGAACCGTTGGGCGAGGGTGTTGGGGCTTGAGTAGTATTCCCAGTCAATGTTTGGGTAGTTGAAGTCACCTAATACAATGGTGTTTGGAGAGACCTTCATATTCTCCAGTGTTCTCAGGAAAGCCGAGTGGGGTTCCTGAGTTTGGGAGGGTGGTTTGTAGCAGGCTACAAACTGAAAGGCAGTTTTGACCACTGTTAGTTGCACATGGATGGCCTCCGATGCTTCGTGCAGTGCTACTAACCTGGAGGTGTGGGTATTTTTGATGTATATGGATACTCCCCCTCCTTTTGTGGTTCGGTCCGAGTTTTGTGTCCGAAAAGCATGGTATGAAATATAACCTGGGAGTGCTAGGGTGCTGTCGGGAGCCTTGAACCAGGTTTCTGTTACTGGACAGATATCGATATTCTCCATACTGAGGAGAGCCTTGAGTGAGTGGATTTTGAGGTTTAGACTTCTGGCGTTGAGCAGCATTACCCTTAGTTTCTTTTTTCTTGTATTGTCTATGGAGGTGAGTTTGTCTTTTGAGCCTTGCCTAAAAAAGGCACTATGGGGGTGGCAAGAGCCTTAGCCAGTATTCGAACACCCAGGGGTGACAGGTGCAAGCCGTCCCTAGCAAAGCAACGTGGCTTGTCGAGCATGTCATCCCAGGCTGACAGACACTGGATCCCCTTTGAATGACACCAATATGTTAGCCAACTGTTAAAATTGATCATTTTGTCTTTATACTGTGGCATCATTCTTGGTGAGGGTAAGATGCTACACAAGGTCATAGCTCCTCTATGTCTCTTTTCATGTAGTCCAGGGAGGAATGTCTCAGATCATTCACACCAGCATGGACAATGACAGAGTCATATTTGTACTTGCTTTGGAGTGACCTGAGTGCATGTGTTATGTGGCAGATTCAGGTACCTGACGGACAGCTTACAGTGACCTTCTCCTTGGTCAGCCTGGTGAGTGGGACATCAGTGTGTCTGACAATAGAGTCACCTATTACAAGTGTATTAGATGTGTTGTTTAGCCTTAAGGGCAGTGACTGTGTGGCACACTGACTTTGATAACTATGTGATATGTGGGTATTGTTGTGGGGTAGCAGTTGTTTGGGTGTCTGCTTTGGAGGTCTCTGCTGCTTAGGCAGATTTTTATTTAGAGCCTCCGAGTATGTTTTTGTGTGTTTATGTGTTTGGTTTGCTGTTGCTATAGGTCTATGTGAGACTGGATTTGTGGTGTGTGTGGTTACCTTCTCCTCCTGATAGACTGTGTCAGTCATGGGTCGAGAGAGATCAGCCTCCAGTTTGGCTATAAAGTTGCATCTCTCACATATATCTGAGTTCGTTGGGAGGAGGCAAGGGTTGTCTGTGTACATAAGGCAGTTGTAACATTGCCTCAAAATTCCCATATTCACCAGCTGGACTGGAGAGTACACACAAAATTGACCTTTGGACATGTCAGGATATTATGATGACATACTTTTTGACTGATCAAAAAGGATCAGTAGGGTGTTAAGTGTGTAAAAGAGTATAACAGGGGTTTAGTGCTTAAGTTTGTTGGTATTTTGGAAAAATTATCTGCGAAGGAGTCCAGACAGAACCATGACACTTCCTTCAGCTATGTCATAAATAGCAATGTACACTCATATATGTCCTGAGTCAGGGCCAACTGTAAATGACTGACAATGCTAACATCCTGTCAGACAGGCCCATACATACATACCCACCCCCCACTGACAAAAGGCCCTATCATCAAACCAGGAGATATCACATGTAAAATGGGTAAACAGCTCCTTCTAAAGCTGAAAACATGGCATCAGTTGGATTACATTGTTTCCCTATATGTGTCATAAGTGAACTGCAGAACAAACAGACCCTGCACCTGAACAGTCTATTGAGCCTCACCCTCTCTACAGGATATTAAACTGTTGAATGGGTTACAGCAACATATGGCACACTCCACAAGTGTTGGTGCGCAACAGACCATGGGAACTATAGTCTTATAAGCCTATGAAGTCTGATCTGCAAGGCCATGGAGTCCATCATGATTGAAGTCAAAAACAGAGCTATTGGAAGCCGACAAACACACAACCCTACCAACTTTGGTTTGGTCATGGGCAGATCATGATTCCCAAACCTGCTAGACTGTTTGCAAGGCAGACACCCAGGACATACATCACTGAAATGAGCTACACATGTCCCACATAGACTTTGAATAGCCCTTTTCCAACATCCCAGGCACGTCATATCCACAAACTCAACAATCTGTGCATAAATATGTATTGTCATATGATGGATTGGTAACTGGTCCACAGATAGATCACACAAGCTAAGAATTGTGGAGTCCTGTTCAAGCTGTTAACACCTGCTGTCCCCATGGCTCAGTCCTGGGATTGCATAAAACAAAGTGCACACACATTACCATGTCTAGTCTGATGATGTCAGCATCCTACAAATATAGCAGGAGAAATGAAAACACCCAGTAAAGCATATAGCGTGTCATGTTAATGCGTATCTTTCTAGTATCATAGCATAGTTAGGTAGGGGTTTGAATCCTGCAATTGCTGTGTATGTTTGTGTGTAATTTCTTTTGAGAGGAGTGCCCTTTTTGGAGACTAGGAAAACACATTAAAAGTGGTAAATTCCTCTTTGGCAAGTCTGATGATGTCAGCATCCCACAAATACAGCAGTGGAAATGAAAACTCCCAGTAAAGCATATAGTGTGTCATGTTAATGAGTATCTCTCTAGTATAATAACATAGTTAGGTAGGGGTTTG
This sequence comes from Protopterus annectens, assembly GCF_019279795.1. NCBI lineage: Eukaryota > Metazoa > Chordata > Ceratodontiformes > Protopteridae > Protopterus > Protopterus annectens. The sequence goes on along the minus strand of NC_056726.1, from coordinate 758,259,513 downwards.
AATCCTGCAATTGCTGAGTGTGTGGGACACTGTTGGTCAATGTGTTGTGGGTTTTGCTTTTACTACTCTATGACATATCAGTAAAACAACAGTATGTGCATTGCACACTTCAGGTATATGTGTGGAAAATACATATATGTACATGTGACCTCAATTAGTTCATAGGTGTGAAGCCTGCTTTCTACATGAATACATCTGTTACCTTTGACAGATTGTGCTGCTGCTTCTCAGACCTTAGGTCCCATATGTATGTTTGTGACAAGGCCAGCCACTGTAGTGATCTGTGGCCTAGGTCATCTGTGTCACACATACCCATGACAGTTTCTATAGAATAGTGTGAGTGAGGGTTCATGCCTGGGGTATATTTTAGACATGTTCATACACAACAAAGTCTGTCAATAATGGACATTCATTATAGGTGTACAACAACTTTGTGGATATGCATACAGACCCCTTATTGCTTATGTGATTCACCGAGAGACTTCAGAATACCTTTGGAAATGTGAATAGCAAAGGACAGATGACATAACATGTGGCTGTATGTACACATCGGTACCCCTTCTATATGTTGTGGGCTACTACCTATGTGGTACTGTTGGGATACTATGTTTAGTAAATGTGGATGACTATGCTATAGTTGGCTTATAGCTTTACAGCATGGGTTGGACAACAGGTATCTGTCTGTATGATACCCTTGTGGAGGATAAGTGTCTCATCCGGAGAATGCATTGTAGGCCACTGTATGCATTACCAGATGTGGACGGACATATCCCTAGTGTGTTTGCTTGTACCTAAGAGGGCTACATGCCAAACAGGAGTGGTCCCAGGAATGGGTGGTGGTCAATACCACTGGTTACTGGTATAGTATAGTACTGGAAGGATCCAAATGCTGTGTTTCCTACATCTGTGTGTCAGTTGTCAAGACATCATCTAACGATTGGTTATAGTCAGGCTGTTGAGGTTGTGTATACTACCAGAATGCAAACCAATGACCGATATTAACAGTATCACACACAGCATAGTGTGAAACCATGTCACACACACATGTGTACCCAAGTTAAAACAGATGTGTAGTAAAATGCATACTGGCCACCAACAGAAACTATGAAGTGTTAACACTGTGTAATACAGGGCATGTCACCCTTCCCATGTGTCCACTATGCACGTATATGCAGACAGTGCACCTTCACCATGTTCACAAATGTACACCTGCAAGTATGTACTGCACACATCACACACGTACTGTCCACTCACCAACACATGCTGCCAGAGCTACACACATCAGCCAAGTGGCACATGGGCGGACAATACATTTTTGGAATTAACACTGGTGTAAACAATACTACATTGATAATCATTGCTTCAATGCATCATGCCTGCTCAGATATACCTACAAGGATATCATTACACTTTACTGTTGACAACATGCTAACATTGCTATACTGCTATGAAGTCACCCTGTGCATCAGCACCATGTTAGCCTGTTCCTGCATCAATGTTACAGATGACAGGAGGTGGCACAGTTTCATCATATGCACAGGTTGTGTTGTTGGTTTGCCAGAGCCCGACATTGACCCATCCAATCGACATGTATGTGCGTGTGTGTGTGTGTGTGTGTGTGTGTGTGTGTGTGTGTGTGTGTGTGTGTGTGTGTGTGTGTGTGTGTGTGTGTGTGTGTGTGAGAGTGAGGGACAACAGTACAGCATGGGTCAATGTTGATGTAATGTGTGTGTGTATGTGTTAGCCCTATGTGTTTGGTTTATGTGTGTGTCTGCATGCACACAGTTCCACCATGTGGCTGCCAAATACGGGAGGTTGTGGGACAGCCACAGACTGTACCTGCCAGGCTGTACAGATCACCGTCTCTGGCCACGGAACCAGTACCTGTGCCTGGCAAGGGTGCCACGGACAGTAAAGGGTACTAAGCCAGAATGGGTACTATCATCAGAGGCAGAGTGATGTCGACTGGACCCATGTCCATGCTGGGACTGGCCAGAGCCACGTGCACGTGGTCTTCTAGGACGGTCTAATGACAGCCCAGCCCCAACATTGCTGGGGTTGGTACTGCCACTACGGGAGTGGCTGTGACTTGTGTGTCGTCCGCAACGACTGCCAGCTGATGATGTTGCTGGCATACGTCCACGTCGATGTCTCAGCCATCCTGCACTGTCCTGGCACATGGACATGACATTGAGGAGGACATCTAGTGTCTCTCTCCCCAACATCTATCAATGACCTCGGTGTAATTACAGATGGCACCGGCAAGGTCACTGATACTGTCATTGATAGTGGTGTTATGGGCCCTCTGCACCCTTAGTCCCTGTCTGGTGTACCGTTCCATACATGCCTGTGCCTGCATTACAGCCCGGAACATACCTGAGGTTGTAAGACCTGTGGGGGCACGTCTGCCAGGGGCATTATGACCAGCAGTGCTCCCTTGAGAACCTCTGGACATCTACCTATGTGGTACCATTCCAGGAGTCTGGATATGGCTGCTGTGAGGGGATGCATGTGCCATAGATACCACACTATCCTGGTCAATGCCTACTGTATGCTGTCACTCAGCTAAGGCCATTGGTGATGAGGGATGTATTGGCAGTATAAATGTGCGCATAGATGGGGTGGAAAGCTGTGTACTGTCGATTGGCGGACCAACGACAGACCCTGTCAAACCTGCCTGTGCCACAACACATGTATCATCATTTCCAGTATTTGTGGCAGTGACTTCAGGTTCCCTGCTGCACTCAACCAACACAACCTCAGCGCCTGTGAGAGGAAGACAGGAAACACACTTTACAATCTGTACATGATGTTAGCACACATGCACACATGCACACATGAACACATGCACACATGAACACATGAACGCATGCACACATGAATACATGTACACATGCACACATGAACACATGCACATATGCACACATGCACACAAATATACTACTCATTAAAGTTGACACATACACACACACACACACACACACACACACACACACACACACACACACACACACACACACACACACACACACACACACACACACACACCAACAGCAATCCAGAACATACTCATTAGTGGTTGATGGTGGAGTACAGTATCACAAGCCGAAGAGTCCTATCACATGTGTCAGCATGCAGGATGTGTGTTGCTCAACAGCATGCAGTGCGAGTGTAGAGAGTCCTTGTTAATAACAGTATACATGTCTTTGATGCATGTGTGTTGTTCAATGATTGGCCTCGCCCTGGAACACAATGTGTACATGGACACAACATTGCTGTGCAAGTAGTAAATGCTTTCCAATGTCCTGTGCACCATCACTCATAGTATACATACCATGGCTGGATGCATACAACTGTCAGGTGTATAGCAATGCATGCTATGTGTAGTACTGTAGTTACTGTAACTGGATGTAGTGTAGTACCATGAGCCATCATCAGGCAGCATCATGTGGTCACTCAAGGCCACTAATGTGTGCCACACTGGCAACTATCTTGCTGTACCTGAACTGCACCACTTTGGCTACATTAACCATTACACAGGCAGTTGTTACATGGGTATGTAAGGTGTTCAATAGGGAGCATTGCCTAACATGAATGTGTTGTGTGTTGAAGAGTGTTGCACCGCCCCATGATAGGCCTCTATCCCTCAGGCATAGTATGTGTGCTGTGTGGATGACATTTGGGATACTGCAGTCTGACCTTACAGCAGGTGTCTAAATATGCCATGTGTATCATATTAACACTTACTGCATATGACAAAGTGGTGTATGTTGTGTGCATGTGTATTGACTCTGCCTATACAATGTCCACTACAGTGTACCACAATTGATTGGGATGCTTTGTGTATTGCATGTGTTTGAGGCAGCTACTCATGTTACTGGGATATGCATAGTCCCACAGAGAACATACAGAGCATGCATTATGTGTAGGTGTTTTACATGTGTATATGGCCTACAACTCTCCTATGGCATGCACATGTTATTTGCTATATTAAATGTAGAACACTCACCAGCATGGGTCTGCTGTCTTGCTGTCACACCAGAGGGACCTACAAGGATATGAGACAGTTTATCAGTGTCAACAACTATGGCATTGCTGCTGTGAGTTTGCAATTTTACAGTAGTACAACAGGTGACAGTCACAGGCATGCAGATTATGTTCCAAATTATCAGTATTGCACAACACCAGGCTCCACATCTTCTAAATACACAGTACACATCTGACATATGCATGTTCTAATAATTGAGCTAACAGTAGTCTACAGATATGCCATGTTACCTGCACGCTCTTGAGTCAACTTGCTGGGTGACTCCAGCCTCCATGATGACACATGTCTGTTGTAGTGATTGGCCAGGAACCACCATGCTGAGGAGCAGCTCTTCCATTCTGGTGAGGGGTGGATGTGATGCTGCACCACCACCTGTGGCAAGCTGTTGTCTGCGGACATCGGAGGCATGCTGCCGGACATGTCTAATTAAATCACTGCAGTGATGGCGTACCTGCTCATAAGTCCAGTTATGCATGCCTACGTCATTCACCTGACGGACAACATTTTGCCACAGTGCAGTGTGCCCATGCTGGTCCTGGCTGGTTCTGGAGAACAGCAGTGTGTGATGTAGTAGTGTGGCTAGGATTATTTCCTCCTCTTCAGGGGAATATGCAGGGTTGCGATGGTGAGACATGTCCCTGGAAGACAATAAAACAATAATTGTGAGCAAGTCATGTGGCACACTTAACATTCTGAAGTAGAGACATCACTGGAATGCCATATATAGCAACCTATTGGCTGTCAGTAGATACCCAGTTTTAATACCACATATCAGTGCTCAGCCCACAACTGCCTGACAGTGCCTGGCACATTCTATATATTAAACCATGTTCTGCACAGCAACAAAGTGAAACCAGTATGTAAGACTATACAACAGTACATGGCACACTGTATGTGACACAATGCACCACCTAGCCACAGGAGGTATATATCAAGCTAATGGATGAAGAAAGATGTCATCCATTGCAATGAATGTAAAGTACAGTTACAGTATTACCAGTATACCACAGTAGTCTTTGATGCCAAACCCCTGCCTAACATATGTGCACAGTTGTTGATATAGGTGGCATACTGCTGTACTAGACTATACATGTTGCTAGATACACACGTATACTCTGTAACACAGATATGATTGAGGGCATGGTACAGGCATAATTACACACACATCAGACATACATACAACACACAAATGTATGCCAACCCAGATTAGCTTTACCTGTGTACTATGCAGTACTGTGTGTCACTACTTACAAAACCTTATGCCTGAGGTATGTAATCTGTGAGGTCTACAGGGAAGACACAAAACAGTGTTTCCAAGCAATGTGAACATACACCATACTGTACTGTTTAGGCCTACAGCTTCAGGTAGTACTACAGTTCATATAGGAGTTGGATTCACCAGCAGTACCACTCACTAAGCATACATGTATTGCTTCAGCCTGCAATGGGACACCATAGTTGACAACAAGGGACTACGTCGCACCGTATGCCATACTACTTTTTCTGCCTAGCAATAGCATACACATCTTTTGCTGGGATCACAGCTAGGACACAAACTACCATGACAGAAACAATTTCACACTAAGCTATCACACCTTTACAGACCTTGCACACATTCACCAACACATTCACCATCACACTCAGTCAACCTCACATAGCAATTATTGTGCTAAGTACATGTGTGTGTGCTTCGTGTCATGGGTAGGTAATATGCTACTGGCCCTGGGGCCTACAGCAGCCTAGCCATAAGCTACCCTGGCCTTTGACACACATGTAATTTAATTTCAATTGCCCCTCTCAACCAGATCCACAGAGGTGATTTCCGGGGTGTATTTCCTTTCTCACAAACAATCATCAGGAGTATTTATGACAACTGCTAATGAGGAGCTTTGTTTGCTATTGATAGGTGGTTTGTTCCAGACTATGGCATGTCTCTGAGTTAGGATTCTATCCCTCCAGCATGTGCTGTTTAGTGAGCTGACAAGGTGTAGGGCCCTAGAGCGTGTATCTGGGAGGGATTATAATATGTTTACGTGGAGGATGTCCAACAGCTTTGGGTGTGACATAGCTCAGTATGTTAGGCAGAGGTCACCTCTGGGTAGGCACTATGCAACACAGTGTAGCTGTGGTTTTGTGAGTCGGTCTGCATAGGGCATCTGTTTGAGGCCAGTATTACTCTTTGTGAGGTATGTCTGTGGCCTTTCCAGTTGCTGTAGTTGGCATTGTACTTTCTAATGGGTTTTAAGTGTGATAAGTAGAGGGGAACACTGACCTATATTTCCCTAGATGATACACCTTTTGTGATGACGTGTACCATGTAGACAGAGTACATGACCAGTGTGGCACTGTGATTATCAAAGGGGGGGCTACTGTCCACCTGTGTCCCATGTTCCCTTATCACACCTTCAGTGTTAGGTAGACTACCACCTATGTGGTAGTTAATGGGTACAGTGTTCTGGCAAGAAGGGATGGCACTGCAGTGTCAACACTGAGCTTCAGTCCATACCTTGGTTGCCAGGCACCTGTCGCAGTAAGTATGCCCAATGTCTCTCTCCCTCTATCTATCTATATATATATATATATATATATATATATATACACACACACACACACACACACACACACATACATATAAACATCTATTGCTGTACATATAGATGTACATAGAGGCACATATACAGTCCACTATTCATGGTGGGAATATCACTTATGTGACAGTTGTGAGATATACAGTTATGTAATAATTTTTCACAGTATTGTGCAGACTGCATTGAAAGTGTCCTCAGCCCATGTAGCTTTAGCAGGCCTCACTGGCTGCAACACTGCAAAACTGACAGAGCATACCCACAGCGTTTAACCATCACATGTCATATACCAGCACTACATGCTATTTTCTTTGCCACACAGTACAATCTACATAGAAATATGCACATAACAACCTTCAACAACATATATAAGTACACCCTTCACAAACAGTTGCAGTATGTCCCTTGCCCTATGCACATGTACAGATACATAGAGATACGTACTGCTGCCACATATGGATGATTCACAGTATGTAGAGTACTCTTCATAAACATCTACTGCATGCCAGCAAATACATATGTGTTACGTACCTTTTGTTTATATTGCTGTGTTCCATTTGTTTTTAAAGGAAATTTTTTTTTCTCTGTCTGTTGCTCTTTCTTTTTCTGTGTTTCTCTGTCTGTCTTTGTCTGTGTCTGTGTCTCTGCCTCTGTCTCTGTCTCTGTCTCTCTCTCTCTCTCTCTCTCTCTCTTGCTGCAATGAGATTATTGCATGTGTAGACAGCAAGTACAGCCTGCTTTTCTAGGTATCTGCACATGTGCATGTGATGGCCTCTGCACCAATTGGTGCCCACCATTTACTAATTCCATGTAGCCTGCTGTGTGGTAATTGCAGTACTCACTGTCATAGCAGTCCACTGCTATAAAATGCTAGGTTAGGTAGGCGTAGCCCTTTCAGCTTTCCAAAATGGGGCCCATGCTTGTTTGCTGTGGACACCGTTGTGTCAGTCAGAAGGTTGGTATACTTCTTATCTCTGAAGCTAGGGTTGTAGCCAGTGATTTGCATGTTGTACTCAAACCTGAATGTTGCTGCTTCTAGTACACACTTGTCAGTGTAGAATTTTACTCACCCCTCCACATGCTTGCACAAGATACATCGGAGTATGTACTTTCTTTTCTAATTAGACAATTAGCTGCCATACAAAAGTAGTTATTGCAATGTATTCCTCTGGCACATGAACTGTTTGTGAACTACTATACTGTAAATATTAATTACCTCACTTCTGAACAGTTTGTTGTTTCTTTGTGTTGACATTAGCATGGGCTGCTCAAGACAACTGGACACATTTCAGTACTGAGTATGCCTACCTACATCCTTGGTAGAGCCTGAATACACATATATATATTGTTATTTTGGGTAGAGGTGCAAAAGTACAGAGAGCATTATATATTATTGTGTAATGTTTATCTTGCTGAACATACAGGGTTGCAGACCTGTTAGTCTAACAAAGCAAGTAGTCTGTCTGCGTGGCTTCCACTTGTGGACATATCCAGATGGTAGCCAGTGGTTAGCCTATTATTCTTTGTCTGTGCACCGCACCAGTCTTTTCTGCACTGGAACAATGGCATTGTCACAGTTGGTTGCTAACAGTACATGGCTACATCCTTTGATATTTCTGTGTTGTACTCCTATATAAGGGTATGCTTGTGGGACTCATTCCAAAGCTATTTCCAGAGTGTGTAACAGCAGACAAGCTGAAATGCCTGTGTGTTTCTGCCTCTGCCAAGCCTTTGATACACTCAGGTGTATATTTGAACAGCCTCAGGGAAAGGTACATATAAGTGGGATACACCTGTAATATATTACAGACATTAAGTTGAGACTGTGAGAGAATCAGAGTATATGTATTAATACACCTTTTCTGACGTGCATGCAGTGTGTACTATTACTTATTGACATTATTCATTAAGTGTAACTCCCCACTCTTCGGCCTACCGTCAGTACTTTTCAGAGGGATTCTGAGGGACAAAGCTAACATTTGTTTACGAATCAGGGATATCCCTGAAAAGCAGTCACAGTTGGGAAGTATGGCCTCTGCCCTATTCAAATATGCCAGTGTTTATCCTGCTCTGATACTGTGTGGGGTTTGTAAAGTGCTACTGTAACATTATTTCCTGCTAGGATGGCTGGTTCTCTTTTCACAGTCATGTCATGCAATTCCACAACAACTGCTGGTAAAGATCCACAGAACAAGATTTGTGTTATGACATTCCTATTTTCCCTTTACATTCACTCATTGTAGTGCATGATATATTTATTACAGCACCAACTTGTTGTAAATCTACTGTGGCCTAGTGGTACTTCATGCAGTGTAGTGTGTCCAAGGTCCGGGGTTCGAGACTGACAGAGGTGTTTTATTTTTCTGCTCAGCAGAACAAGAGCCCTGACATGCAGAGTGACTAAGGCACTTTTAAGCATTTGTAAGTGGGTTTGCGTGGGTTTGTGTGATGCTTAGCAATACTTAGCTAAGCGCACACATGCACACACTCGCTTAAACCCACTGACTACTGCTTAAAAGTGCTTACTCCCGCTAACCACTGCGCTAATTTCTTTGAAAGAAAAGAAAATGGGGAGATAGGAAAGTGGTGAAAAAGGGGGCACAAGGAGGGAAATACAGTAGGGAAACAAGCTTGGGATGTGCAGGATGGGTGTAGGGAAGGTCCATAGCTGCCCATTTCTTTACCAGCAACAGCTGTGCATATGCAATTAATTTGGAGTGAAATTTGAAACCTTGCACCCCTGAGAGAGGGGTGAGGACAACAAAGTATGTTGCACTGACAATTATAATTATCAGTTTACATATCCAGCAGACATGTATGCGAAATGGGCAGCTATGCATGGGGCATAATTTTTTTGTGGGAACAAATTGCCTTTTTTTGTTTTTTTTTTTTCAGGTGAGAGTGGAAAGTGAGGTAGAGGAAGTAGGTATATTTGGGGAGGTAGGTTGGGAAGGTAAACAGACAAGACAAACAAGATGCATACAGGGGCGGAGTATGACACATGGGGTGGGTGAACACAATTGACGGGGACGGATGTTTGGAAATCATAAGCCCATGAGCCCACAGATGGTAACAGTGGAACTGAGATCCCCACCCATGGGCAGTCACCACTGCACCTTTACAGCCCCGAGGGTGGCTGTGCTGGCGGCTGCGTAGGAGGGGCAGGCTCACCCATGAGTTGCGCTACTCTTGCCTCGAGCTGGCATAGGGGATCAGCGAATGAACGCTGGATCTCCCTATGCACCACAGCCCAGACCCTTCGGAGAGGGACAGGTGGCCCTTCTCCGCCTACACTTGCACGGGGGGGACAAGCCCCATCCCCTGCAGCGCTTCCACCTGAAGGTGGCACAGGACCAACGGAGGAGGGGAGCCTGGGCTGGGCACCGGACCTGCTGGTGCCAGGTGCAATCACCAGCTGAGGATGGACAGGTTGGTCCACTGGGACCGGCCTTCCCATACGTTCTGTGATTAGTTGTGTTTAATTACAACATAAACAACAACATTCCAAATTAGTTGTAACAGCATGCAGTAATATTCCCATTAACCCAACACACCAAGGTTCCAACAGTTGAACAGCAAGCGTAACACATGCATATATTGAACGACAGTGGACATTCCAATGGCATGCAGGGATTATTGGTGGCAACAGGCCACCAAGACTGTGGTGTTTGAACAGGGCACATGCATCAAAGTAAATGCAGATATTTATAGAACAATCGGACATATGTCCCAACAAATGTTTTGAGATTAGACATACCCATTGACGTGTGGAATTGCATTGTTTATGTACATACAGTAGGGTGTAGAAAGAAACCTCAATTAACATCTTATAAGTACTTTTAGTCTACACTACATTCCTATTGACTGCAGGTGTATATCCCCTACATGTATTATTACACTTGGCAACATGCATTAGGTTGAGTAATGGGTTTGGCTAGTTCATTATATACCTGACCTATATTTGACATACTAACTGTCCAAGATGCAGATGTTACTGCTACATAGTTATTTATTTTATTTATATATATATATATATATATATATATATATATATATATATATATATATATACATATCTGGATGTGTTCCCGTGACATTTTCAGTTCCATTTCTACAGAAACCTAAATTTCGTGTAGCACACTCACATTTCTGGGGAACACATTAACAAGTTACTCGTGTGCCAGATTTACCTATGCATGTCAGCCATTAACTGACTATTGAGGACTGTATATATGCTTCACAGCTACTGGCCCTTCCATCATCCACTTTATATGGGACTGCCCAATTGTGGGTTGACAGCACTTAATACAACAGTGCTATTTATATAATGCAAGGGTACAACAACATTTCAAAGTAAGTGACACAGACACACTCCAAGTATTATACCTTTATTAATTACATTACACACTTTTCTACAGGCTCTCTCATTTATTTGATATTACAGTGTATACAGAAGACTTATTTAAGATGTATTATACCTTTATTAATAGGTTACAACACTCTTTTTCGGGCTCGCTCACTTATTTTATATAACAGTACATGCAGAGATATTATTCTGGACTTATTTTACCTTTATTAATGGGTTACTACACTCTTTTTTCTGGCTCTCTGACTTATTTTATATAACACTACATGTACTGAAATTATTCAGGGCATTTTATGCCTTTATTATTGGGCTACAACACTTTTTTAGGCTCTCTCAACTATTTTATATAACAATACATGCAGAATAATTACTAACCTGCCTGGTGGTGCAGTCTTAGCAGCCTATCTGCATAGGCTTGCTGATTCACAGCACGGACACCTGCAGCTGTGAAGTAAATGAAGGGATATTGAGACATACCTATCCATTATATAGACTAAATTAGCATGTCTTACATACTGCATTCCATGGCTACCTACTCAGTAGTGGGGCATCTTGCATACCATGGGCCTCCTGTATCCATTGGTTCAGTAGGTCCTGCTTCTGTCTCTTCAGGTCTGCATGGTGGTGACGGACCTGATCACCAGTCTGAGGGATGCCTGTGGCACTGGTGAGATCATGAGCTAACCAGTTCCAAGCCTCTGCTTTGTACTCCATCCCTTGGAACTGGCCCTGCAGGAGTCTTGACTCATGACGGTGGACAAGGAGCCAAACCATGTATTTTGACTCCTCGATGCCCCAGCGTTGCACTCTAAAGCATGTACCCTCTCCAGAACCAGCCATTCTGACTGCAGATGGGAGCTACAATCAGTTATGGCGAGTATTCCCACCTATGGAGCTTAAATATGCCGCATTTCCCGCACTTTTTTGTGATTGGCCGTTTTTGAAAATTCTCGACTGACTGCAGACCTGCTTAGCAATGGTTAATCTACCATTTATAAGTATATATATGTTAACAGTGGCTGTTTATCCTAAGCTGTCATGGCTTAGTGGTTCAGTACTTTGATTATGGTGCACAGTGTCCTGGGTTCGAAGCTTGTCATTGCTTTTTATTTTACTACTGTCCAGACAAGCTAGGGGGTGTGGCTGTGTTTAGGCAACTTTGCTCTGCGTTGCTCCACATTGCCCTACGGTGCACTGGTTGGCACAGTGCGCACCTCCGCTCAAACCGATTGTGCTGGGTAAAGCACTATTTAGCTGTGGGCAACTATACTGCACTTGATAAAGTGCTGCTTAACTACGGGCAACTATATTGTGCTGGGTAAAGCGCTGCTTAACTACAGGCAACTATATTGCGCTGGGTAAAGCGCTGCTTAACTATGGGCAACTATATTGCACTGGGTAAAGCGCTGCTTAACTACGGGCAACTATATTGTGCTGGGTAAAGCGCTATTTAGCTATGGGCAACTATATTGCACTGGGTAAAGCGCTGCTTAAGTACGGGCAATTACATGTCAGAATCCTTCTTATATTTATAAATATACATTTTTTGTTCACTGATACATAGGCCATTTCAATGCTTTTTAGTAAAAGTTTATTCATATATGTCAGGAATTATTTCATATACTAATTTAAAACATAAAATAGAAAGGGGAGTGGTGGGACTCGAACCGTGCATGCCTCCTCTTTGTGCGAAGGCTCTACCACTACGCTATTGCTATTTGGCTTAATTTGCATAAACATTCCTTATTATGCTCTTCAATGTTGAAATTGCTAACTGCAGCTTAGCAATGGGCACACCCGTGCAAACACGCGCAAATACAGGCAGCTATATCGGGAATTATAAAAAAAATAAAAGTTTTACTTTTTATAACTGTACTGGGGGTTTACCATGTGAGGGAGTGTAGTGTTGGGTACATAGACATTTGAGCGGACTTGCTCCTGTGTGTTGACATTTCACAATTCAGACACTTGCAGGGGCATGGACCTTTGGCCTGCTCGGCAGTCGGACACACCCCCTGCCTTCCTGCATGGTCAATGTTAGACTTGGAGTGGAGTCAGTGTGCCCTCATGAATATGCATGGCACACTGACGTCATACCATTCAACTGCAGTCTCCGAGTAAGACTTATTTAGTCTTACACAGAGGATTTGTGAATCCGGGGGAGAGTGATTGGTAGTTTGACTATTCAATAGGCAGACTCGCAACTTTGGTATCCATGGTAGGTTGCATTTTATTAGTATTATGTACAGTTATAGTTTTATACTTGTCTTTGTTTTTGTTATGCTTGAATTTTAGTAGTTTAGTTTATAGAAAGGAAGAATTCAAAAGATCTGGAATGTCAAGATAGTGTCAGAGGAATACATTAGAGTCTCATATATATAATTAAAGTAATATGGTAGATAAATGTGTCACATTATCTTTTAAAAGAAATATTTTTAAATTCACAGTATGAGCAGTTTAAATCTATTATCCATTAATGTAAATGGACTAAATAATGACAATAAAAAGAAGTCATTAATGAGATATCCAAAATTAAATAGGGGAGACATTATATTCTTGCAAAAGACTTACTTCACAGCTAAAGATGTACAATATTTAAATAATTTAGGTTATGAAATTTTATCATCTGCTTCTTTTAATAAAAAGAGGAGATGAGCTCATATACTCTGGAGAAAATCTACTGTAATGCATAAGGTCATGGAATCCTTTAATGATCCTAAAGGAATGTGTACATTTGTAATAATTAAAATATAATGGCAAACTCTATACTTTAGCTAATGTTACTGGATCCCTGGAATAGGTACAAGAGTGGCTGAAACATTAAATAGATGGATTAGTAATAATAATTTAGTTGATTTACTAATAAAAGCAGAAGATAAGTAATTGTTCTTTACTCATTATTCTTATATACATGGGAAGCAAACAACAACTGGTAGGATTTATGCCTCTATAGTTCTACTTAATAAAGTGAATTATTTTAAAACTATTCCTTGTCCTCTATCTGATCATAATGCACTAAACATTAATATAGCGATGGCTATAAGGAAATTTCAGATTATTTATAGAATCCCAGTATATATGATGAAACTAAAAGAGTTTAAGAGTTACCTTAAGGAACAAATTGAGGATTTTTTAATGTTTGAATGATAATAGTCAGGTTAGTGAAGTCATAATACGGGACTCCTTAAAATGCATATTAAAGATAGAATAGGATGACGGGCTAGTAAAACATGAAAGAATGAGATAAAGGGTTGTTAGAAATACAAGATGAAATACACACAGTGATGTTTGAACAACAAACAAAGAATTTAGATAATACTGAAATCATTAAAAAATAATGACAAAATATCGAACAGTTTTAATGCATAAAGTGCTGATAGCTTTGGATAAAATAAAATTGCATAGTTATGCAATGACTTTGAAAAAGTCAACTTAGATTAACCAGTAGAAGTAAGATGTTAATCAATAAGGCACAAATAAATAATATCCAAAATTCCCACACTAATAAGCTTACTTCAGATATAGAGGAAATGCTTAATATTCTTTTTTTAATTCTATGAGGATCTTAATAAAGATAAAAATAATAATCCTGATGATTACAATACTGACAATTATTTAAAGAAAAATATTACTTGTGAACTAAATGAACAACAAATATCTCAGTTGAATAAGTCTATTACACTAATAGAAGTTAAAGAAGCTTTAGAAAAGGTAAAAATGGCAAATCTCCAGGGCTAAATGGTTTAAGTATGGAATTATATAATCTGTTTCCATTAAATATTTTAGAACTGCTGAATGAAATTTTCAGGATAATGGTGTCAGGGTGACAATATTTATTTATTATTTATTTATTTTACATTTGTTAACTGGGAAAGTCTGACTGGCCACATGTCCTTTTTCAGTGGAGGCCCGGGGAAAAAATCTCCATGTATACAGTAAAATATTACATTAGACAGTTGATATACAGTTAGATTACATGCAATCATATATACTATCCATACACTTTAATAATAACTTTAAAATAATTCCTCATTCATTACATTTTCTGTAATCTCACCTATACTTAAACAAGGAAACAATAATAGGTTAGTCTCCTCATATAGACCTATTTCATTATTAAATGTAGGCTATAAAATATTTACTTCCATTTTCACAAGATGAAGAGAGATAGTAGATAAATTAATTAATAAAGATCAAACAAGATTCATAGTCACTAGATTAGCGTATGATAAAATAAAAAAGGTAGTAACTATCTTAGATTTAGCAAATGGATTGAGCTAGAAATTGGCCCTAATTAGCTTAGATATTGAAATAGTTTTTAATTCTGTACATCAGAACTACTTATTTAAAACTTTAGAAGCATTTTCATTTCCAGAACAGTTTATTGGAATATTAAAAAAACACCTGTATAGAGACTCCAAAGCATATGGTAAAATTGGATCTTAAATTTCTCAAAGATTCACTTTAAACAAAGGCACAAAACAAGGTGTACCTTGCCCCTTTATTATTTACATTAGTTATCAAACCCTTAGCTAATAGTATAAGAAGCAATGGAAAAATTGATGTATTCTCAATTAATAGAGATTATCAATATAAACAACAGGTTTTTGCAGATGATATTTTACTTACTGTAGGAGATTTAAATTATTCAATCCAAGAAATAGATGAGGAAATTGAAAAGTTTCAAGAAGTATTGCTGCTGAAATTTAATAACAATAAAACTGAAACTTTAGTATTAAATCAATTACTAGATAATAAGTTTAAGGATAAATATAAATATAATTGGGAAGGAAAATAATTAAAGTATTTAGGAATAAAAATATATCCAAATGTGAGTAAGATTTTTAATCATTTTGAAAAAGTAATTGAAGATGTTTTGATTCCTAGCTTTAATACCTGACAAAAAACTTTTAAAGAAAATTTGAAAAAATGTTAACTACATTCCTATGGTAGCCTAAAAAGCTGAGAATTGTTTATAGAAATCATATAAGCTTATGGGAGTATGGTGGTAATAACTTCCCAGCTGTAGAATCTTATTCTATTGCTGCAAGTTTTAACTCTAAAATACTCTGAATAGACTCAACCTGCACTAGTCAATGGAAAACCATCCAAGAGCAGATTATACTAAATTCTTATAAGTTTATCAAAGATGATAAATTAGAAATATGTAATAATCCTTTCATCTGGTTAACAAAATTTACCATAGAATGAAATGCATTTCAGTCTTTAGACTCTGCATATATGAAATCAATTCTTAAAACAGATAAGAAATATGTTTTTAAAACTCCATTAAAATGGAAATGTTTGTGTTTTCCTATTGCACATACCTCTACATTTAGGGAAACCCAGGACAATGTTAAAATGAATTTACTAAAAAGGAATTGATTAATATTATGTCTGATTGCTTTGAAAAAAGAAAAGCTAAGTCCCCACAATATTTAATGAAAGAAAATAAGTTGGATGAATCTGCTAACCAGCTAATATTCTCCATCAGTAAGAATTTAAATGAATTTGTGGATAATATGAGTAAGAGGAAAAGAACATCATTCCACCTTTATATAAATATATGAATGGTGTTATCAAAGGTCAATTGACATACAAAAGCTTGTCCAAGCTATATAAGTTAATAATAATAATAATAATAATAATAGTTTTGATTTAAAATTCTGCACCTTTTTAGATAGTGGTAGATTGAGTGACTCAATATATGGTAAGAATAAAGCTTTAATACTTAAATCAGTCAAGTGACTCAATAGATGGTAAGAATAAAGCTTTAATACTTAAATCAGTTAGTCAAACTTCTTCATGTTTATACTTAAATGTTTTTATGTGGAAATATATGCATAGCATGTTTATTACTCCATATACAATCTCTAAGTTTAGTAAAATGACTTCTTCAGTTTGTTGGAGATGTAAAGATGTAAAAGCTGATTGAATACATGTTTATGTATATTGGGAAGAGATAAGTGTATTTTTTAAGGGATTATGGTCTTATAATTTTCCTTCAACTAGATAAGTAATAATAATGAATGTCCCACTTCCAGAATCTGTAAAAGCCAAAGAGCAATGACTATTTTGGGCTCTCTTGGCAGTTACCAGAAAGGTTATTACACACAAATAGGAACTCAAACTTAATTCCTACCATCAAAGAATTTTTAAATTAAAAAAAATACTATGTCAAACTGAAAAAAATAAGTGATCAGAATAAGATCTATAAATCATAGTAAGACATTTAGTTGTTGGGATAACCTTGAAATATTGCTATTGAAATACCAATATTCTTAATGTGTTAATTGTATAACATTACCTTGATGGCACAGTATATTCCTATCATTGTGTATAAATATGTGAAGTTGAAGTTCTTCCTTTCTGTGTATATATATTGTAAATATATTAAATTAAGAAAACTTGTTCGTAAAAAAAAAATGAATAAAACAGAAGCTGAAGTTATTGAATACCTGCAAAGTGAAGGCTTTAGTGTAGAAAGTCTAACACAAGTCATTTCACAGCGTGATGGAAAATGAGTCTGCAAAGTAAAGAGAAACAGGTAGAGTGGTAGACATCTGAAGAAGAAATATGGATATGTGAATGAAAAAGAGATTTAATATGGTGCAATATTTACGAAAAGGGAAAAGTAAAACTAATCAATACAAGAAAGCAGCACCAAAGATATTTGAATTGAAATATAGACAAAGGCATCTGGATCTGGAAAATTTCACAATGCAACAAATAAGAAAACAAAGGGGGGGGGTGTAGAGGAGAGGATTAGTAATAGAAAAGTTAAAGAAATAGAAACTGAAGTTATGGATTACCTGTGAAGTGAAGGATTTAATGTACAAAATCTAACTCTGGTAACATCACATCTTGATGGAACAATGAGCCCCCAGATTGAGGAGAAACAGGTGGAACAGGAAGTATCTGATCATTTGCTACATGAAGATACTGGAGCCTTCAGGTGAAAACCACTACAAAAGTTCAGTTGAAGTTGCACAACAAGGGAAGGAGCTGAAAACAGTGGCAATTCTGATGCAGTCAATATTGTGGAGTGATAGGCCAGTGAGTTCCCATTTGAAGGAGCAACAGATGAGGCAGGATGCAGCTGAAGAGAATATATCACAAGAGGATATCCTGGTTTCTGTAGACTCCCTAAAGGAAACAGAGAACAAAGAATGTGCCCTCAATTTAGAAGAAAATGATCTAAAGGAAGAGTTGCTTGATTTAATAGAGATGGATAAACATATTAAAATCAATGAAAGAAATAGATTATAGAAAGTCAATAAGATTCACAATGTTAGAGGTCTGGTGAAACAGATGGATGCAGTAATCAAGACTATTAACAGAAATGTATTTAATGTAACAAAAATAAATAATATAGATTACTGTGCAGCTAAATTAATAACATACAAAGTATTTCCACAAAAACACAGAGCAAAAAGGTAAAAGAAGGGGAGAAATCAAATACCTGGAGGCATCGGATAGAGAAAATTATAAAGCAAGTAAGACAAAAAGTGTCACTGTTAGAGAGGTATAGATGAGTGAACAGATCAACAAAAATACTTAGAAAAATGAACATGATAAAAGCAATGCACAGTATCAGAACAGACCAGGATCTATTGTACACTATTGCAAATAATAAACTAAAGGCAGAAAAACTTAAAAGATATGCAGATAAATATAAAGGAAAAGTACAAAATAAAAAAAGTCATTGATGACCCAAAAAAGTTTTATACAGGATTGGGAAACAAAGCAAAGGAAATAGAAATGCCACCGAAAAAGAAGACATAGACACATTTTGGAGAAATATCTATAAAGACCCTTTGGAACATAACAAAGATGCTGAATGGATAGAAGAAGTAAAAGAAATAGTAAAGTTCAAATGTACAGAGCATGAAATGGAATGGAGTAATGGCCAGAAATTTGAAAAACAAAAATAAGAAATGCTTCTAAATGGAAAACTCCAGGCACAGATGTAGTACCTAATTTCTGGCCACAACTATTAACATCTTTACATGAAGATTTAGCCCTGAGTAAGAACTATTTATATGTGCATCCAGAACAGGTACCAGTTTGGTTAACAACATGAAAAACAATACTCCTCCTTAAGAGTGAACCTGCAAGCTGTCCTAAAACTATAGACCAATAACTTGCCTTTTGATGATGTACCAACTATATACTGGAATTGATGCTGACAGTTTATAATCATTTAGAAAAAAAAAACCTCAATCATGGCAATAGAACAAAAGGGTAACAAATGAAAGTTATATGGAACAAAGGATCATTATTGTTGAAAAAGTCAGAATGGAGAATTGTAAAACTGGGAGGAATCTAAGAAAGTCATGGACAGATTATAAAAAGCATTTAACAGGATCCCACATTCCAGGATAAAGGAGTGCTTACAGATGTATCAGATATATCCTACATTGATCAGTTACTTTATAGTGACCACGAAACAGTGGCAAACCACTTTGCAGCTAAGCCATAAGGGACAAATTATTATCCTAGGTATAAAAATTTAAAGGGGGATATTCCAGGGTGACTCCTTGTCACTGCTGCTGTTTTGTCTTGCCCTTAACCCAGTAAGCTGACTACTTAATAGATTAGGTCATGGTTACAATTAGGATCTGAGCAAACAACAAAGTGGAAAAGCCTCTCATCTTCTTTATGTGGATGATTTAAAACTGTATAGTTCATTAGATGAGGAGCTGAAAGCACAACTGCAAGTGGTCAAAACTTTCTCAGATGATATAAGAATCTCATTTGGCATTGATAAATGTGCAAAAGCAACATTTAAAGCAGGAAATCTGCAGCACCAAGAAAATATCAGTCTAGGACAGGAATGTGATATAAAGGAACTTGAGCAGGAGGGAGTGTATAAATATTTGCGAATTGATGAAAGATCAACAATAAAATATGAACAAATGTGAATAAGACTCAGTAAGGAATATTTTAGAACACTAAAAATTAATACTGAAAAAAGCCCTGATACCTAGGAACAAAGTCCAAGCTATAAACTAATTTGGTCTTCTTTTTCTAACTTATAGTTTTGGGGTGATTGACTGCCCCAAAAGGTATTGGATCAACTGGAAAGGAAAACAAGAAAAATGCTTCATGCTCATCAAATGATATATACAAAATCAGTATATACTGCATGCAGATCTGCTGCCCTCACCATAATCAAATATAGTGAAACCTTTACAACAGGAGGAGAAGAAGTCTAAGATTTCCTCTCTGCTTACTTTAGCAGAAGTATTCAGGTGGTAAGTGGGAAAGGAAATCAAACCAGAAGCAGACAAAAATCAGACAGCAAATGAATATGCCAAAAAAAAGAAAGAATATAAAGAGAAGGATCAGCTGAGGAAAAAAAGAATTGTGGAAAAGCCATAAATAGTGTCAAGTACAGAAATCTCCTGGAACAACCTCACTTTGATCAGGATTTGACACAGGAATAGTTAAGAAGAGGTGAATTGAAACCAAGAATTAAAGGTTAATAATGACAGTGGACTTTGTACATGGCTTACAAAGTCCAGTGAACATGTGGGAGAAACAGACAAATGTAAGTTCTGCAAGAAAGAATTGGAAAAAGTCACAAACTTTGTTACTGGGTGTGATATACTCATGGCAGAGGGCCTGTACACTGAAAGGCACAATACTGTGGCAAGATTGTTCAATTAGGGATTGTGCAAACACTACAATATAAAAGTAGCTTAGAAATAATGGAAACATGAACTACAAAATATTATAGAGAATGATGAAATGTACATCAAATAGGATCACCCTTTACCATCAATTTAAAGAATAGATGACAGAAAACCAGATAAGATAGTCCATGATTGATCATTGAAATTGCTATACTAAGTGATTAGTTTCTCACATGCAAACAGAAACAAAGTAATAAAATATTAAGATTTTCAAGCAGAAACAAGAGCAATGTGGAAGAAAAATACCCAGACAGTTCTAACAGTAGTAGGAACAATGGGTCCAATAAAAAGAATTTTCAGTCATATTTAGATATGCTGCCAATACATGTAACTCTGTATGAGTTGTAAAGGAGTCAGTTCAAGGCACATTGAATGCTGCAAACAGCACCTTTGGTGGACATTAAAGGTGGGAACAATACTAATTTCATGAACTTTAATTATATCCTGACTTAGGAATGGGGTCCATTATTGTCATGGTATTAGAAACCCAAATGATTTGGAGAAATTAAACCAGAAGTAATGAATGCTATCTCTGATGGCTGGCCCCATTAATGAATACCACAAGCATCACATCATCAGTATACAACTTTTACTACTTTCCACTTCTGAACCTTGAAGCATTCTACTACCTTTTGACCTTTTACCCAGCTGATCATCTTCTAACAATCAGCCATCTCCAAAATACGGAACACTTCCTACTTCAGACTATATAGCCAATTTATTGTGTACATCATCATAAGATCATAGTAGGCTAATAGGCTAATGGCCTGGGGCCCTTACAAGCCTAGACAAGAGTTTATCCCCAGTAAAGAAACCTCAGACAGCACCTGTCACCCCTGTCAATGAGAAACACAGGTTGAACCCCCGGGACAAATTTGTAGTTTCCCATCCACTCATCAAGGTTGTGCTTGAAGAGGGTCAGTGATGTACTTACTTTGTTTGACATGTATGGGAAGTCTATTCCAGAGATGGCAGCCTCTCAGAGACAAACCTGTCTCTCAAGCAGGTTTTGTTAATGTTGCATATTAGATTTAGGCCTTTTTGAACTCCTCCACCATACCATTTAACTGTCCTACCATCTCAGATAATATGGTCCAGATATATTTCAACTGTGGTGTGTTTTGTCCCTCACTAATGAACTAGTCAAATAACCTGATCAAAATGTACTAGTAACATGTCTGTTTTGTAAAGCCAGTTTAAATAGTGTTATACAGGTTAACTTTTGTTAATTCCACCAAACTGCTATGTAGAAACGTTTAGAAGACCTCTCCCGAAGTGAAAGTAGAGTAGCAGACCTATGACTGCTTGAATGCCTCATACATTCACTTCCATGCAGAAAAATCACTGTCACCAATGTCTAGTTTTGTGACACAAGCAATTTACTATTGAGGGCCTATGCAACATTGACACTGATTCTCCAAACACCACTACCAACATTTTAGCAAGCTTAAAGGCAGCTTATCTGGACCAAGTTTCTCATCTTTGTAACAGTTCTTAAATTCTCAAATTGTTCCCCATTTTGCTGTTCCATTAATCCCTTTGTCTCTACCTAAACCTGCTATAACTTCCAATTCTAGCTATTCAGTCTGTAACAAAGGGAGATACTACCAGCCCAGCTATCTGGAATTTTGTATATAATTCTGTGTCATTTGTGAATATTGATATGATTTATACAGAAGTGTGTAGAAAGTACTGAGCTGAAATGTAAGCACAGCATGCCCTATTGGAATAGAACAGGAATGTATCTGCGCTATTGTGATTGTTTAGATGTACATGTTTAATGGAAAATGGAACTTAGGAGGTTAACTTAAAAAATTTTCAGAGAAAATAATTGAAATTAAATTGTTTCATAACCACGTAATGAAAGAGATGTTATATCTCAGTTTCAGTGCAGTAGCAGACACAATGTCTAGAGTTAGAAGTGTTTTGCATTGTCTTGAAAGAGAAGTAATTACTAGGTTTAAAATGTAGACATGTTTTATTGTTTTATGACTTTCAGGATCTGTAAACATCTGAGAGATATGTATTTTTTTCACAGGGAGATGCTAAAATTCTGTTAATTTCTGACAAAGGATGTTTAGCTTGGGAACTGAAGTCAGGTAACAAAAAGTGATGTCATCCAAGCTAACCCAGCAGTAACATTTGATATTAATTTAAGAACTCTCTCAGAGAGAGACTGTGCAATTTGTATTTTGTCTTTGACCTAACAAGAATATCCACTCACCACCTTCTGCACTTGCATTGCTGTAAGTAAGTTTTTTAGGGCATAGTAACTATTTTAGATTCAGATAGGAATATAGTAAAGTATAGCTTAGATGTTTTCTTTATTTATTTAAGACTGTCCTGTAATGTTGTTTTTAATATTTCCTGTGATTTTGAACTCTGATGTAACTGATTACTTACTGAGTATTGTCTTTTCTTTTATTATTTATTATTAAATATATTTAAACTTTTAAATTGTGGCCAGTCTGTTTAGAGATATTTAAGTTCTTAGAGTACTTGCATATCTATTTGGTGGGATCGCTACCACAACAAAGACATGCCACAAACCCGACATTCAAAACACCGACACCAAAACACCGACAACTCACAAAACCGAACACCATAACACCGACACCCAAAACGCTGACACACAAAATGTAAACTACACATTACACACAACTATACATGCACTAACCGTAACCCAAACCCTAACCCTAAGGTCCGACACTACCGCACACTTACCCTACCCGCAGCCTAACCCTAACTCACTTAACCCGCCACTAAACCTACATTCCATCACTATCGCACACTTACCCTACCTGCACCCTAACCCTAACTCACTTAACCCGCCACTACACCTAAAGTCCGTCACTATCGCACACTTACCTTACCCGTACCCTAAGTCCGACACTACCGCACACTCACCTTTCCCGCACCCTAACCCTAAATCCCACACTATCTCACACTTACCTGTCCGCTCCCTAATGCTAAATCCCTCACTATTGCACACTTACCTGTCCACTCCCTAACGCTAAATCCCTCACTATCACACACTTACAGACTCGCGCTCACACGTTGCCCATGTCGGTGTTTCGGCTGTCGGGATTTCACCTTGTTGATCATCTGTCTCGTTGGTCTTCTCGAGTCGGTCTTCTTAGCGTCGGTGTTTCGGTGTGTCGATCAAGTCAAGGGGACCCATTTGGTGACATTGTACAGGCCACTCCTAAATAGCCTTGCTCTTGGTCAGGCTACCATTTGGATTAATAGTAACATTACACAGTAGGATTGGACACCCTTTCCTAAGTGCCTTAAAGTAACTGATAAGAGTTGGCTGGTGGCACTGAAAACTACCTTGTAGTCTGGACAGAAGGGGCATAGCTATTAAATCTGTGCCAGCCTTTCCAGGAGTGTGTGTGTGTGTGTGTGTGTGTGTGTGTGTGTGTGTGTGTGTGTGTGTGTGTGTGTGTGTGTGTGTGTGTGTGTGTGTGTGTGTGTGTGCGTATGTGCGTGTGTGCGTGTGTGTGTGTGCTTTTGCGTGTGCGTGTGTGTGTGTGTGTGTGTGTGTGTGTGTGTGTGTGTGTGTGTGTGTGTGTGTGTGCATGTGTGTGCGTGTGTATAAATCAAATCTCAAAGAGTGTGTCAGCTACTTGGGCAGGGATACGAAGCACTGGTTGGACAAAGAGGGTAGTGGACATCTTAGTTTAGCCACTCAGCTTTGATCTCAACTCTGTAGCTGTCTCAGTGGGGAGTCTTATTGGGAATCTGGAGAAAGAGGGAGAAACCAGCCCCAGACTGGCTGTGATCTATGTGTGCTCTTAAGGGAAATTGCGCTTCACTGTGTGTGTACTTGTCATCCTCCCATTGTGTGCATTCCCCACTGTTGCCAGTGGTGGGGATTGAGACTCCTTGATTACTGTGACAGTGCAGGGGAGTCACACAGTCTTGTTGCTGTTATGTAAATTCAATGGGAAAAAAAGTTATTCAGTATTTTTTCCTTGTCTGTAACATTTTAGAATGTCTTATCCCTTTACAGTTACATAATTTACTGCTGATTCCTTATCTTTCACAGTGAAGCATTTATTTTGCTCATCTCACCACCATCTCTGTCTTCTCTAATGAAACTAAGACTAGGGAAAACAGATAGGAAATTGTGGGAAAGAATATATGGACATCTATACCACATTAGCAAATTGAGCAAAGACAGTCCCCTAGCTAAACATACCCAAGAGTATATTGATCATAAGTTTTTGTTTAGGGCTATTGATCAAATTGTATCAGATAATATGGGAGGTCCAGTTTCATTAGAGTTGGAACGGTTAGAACTAATATGGCAGTTGAACACCAACGCAGGACAGTATCCAGATTTAAATGAAAGATGCTCTATTGTATGTATTTTTAAACTTAAAAGCCTTACCAGATAGAGCATTTTCATTATGTAAAGTATGTACTTATTGTAACAAGAGTTTTACACTATTAACAACAGTTAGGGTGACTATGGATTCCCCATGTCATTTAGTAACTTAGTGGTTACGTAACTTAATAACAATAATAACAATAATAATACATATTTTTAGGGTATATGTGTATATTTAACATTGCATATTTATATACTTTTATATTTTATTGTAGAGTTAGGGTTTGAGTTTTGTATGTGTGGGTGGCTATATGTTCTGTGGGCACATCCGCAGTTTTATAGTAGTATTTTTGTGGATTCATTTTTATATATTTCCATATTAGAAGAATCTAATAATTGACTCATTAACTATGATTAATTGATTAATTATTGCTCATATACTATTTAAGGGCATGCGCCCAATGCTGTATTCATCTGAAGAAGTCACGGTATCCACTGTGATGAAAAGCGCTTCATTGGGATTAAACAGTTTTGTTTTAGCTGTGCATTTGCTGCTCTTCTTTCTACTACTTGTTCCAGTTTTTTGTTTTTTTATTGGTCTTGGTTTTCGTCTACTCATAATACTGGCATAAAAGCCAAGATTCAGAAGTTAAGTCAACTGATTACTCAGAAAGAGAGCTGTGGGCAGAACTTTCCTAATAGTTAGGTAAATTGATTGCGCTTGTTTCCCACCTTTCCTGTAACTAATGATACAGATTTGCTGTATTCAGAACTGCTTGTAAGTTTCTGAGCCCCCCCAAGCTTTTCTGTGTTGGAGGGAAGCCTTCTAGTTTGTCAGTGGGAGTGGTAAGCACTAGGCAGCCTATCTACCACAAGAGGAGTGGTTTCTGGCCCAGAAATTGTAATTTATTGGCCATTTGGGCAGTTTTTCTATATCTTTCAACTTTCTGGTTTAAAAGCCCGCATTTGCACTTTTCCCGCCTTTCCTGTAAGTAGTCTAGTCCAGATACAGATTTGCTGTATCCAAGACTGTATGTAAGCTTCTGAGCCCCCACAAGCCTTTCTGCGATGGAGGGAAGCCTTCTACGGTTCCCTATTATGCTGTCACAGATGCAGGTTGTCGAATGTGCCTTTGTCGAACTGAAAAGTGCGAAAAGGCAAAATAGCGAAGTGGCTTTTCAGTGAATTCTTTTTCTAGGAAAGAATTCGCTTAGCACTTTCGCTACTTTGCTGTTTTCATCACTGTAGTGTGATCTCGGAGTTGGTATATTTAAGTGGGGGGCTGCACCCCCCACATCGGGGGGGGGGTTACGTAATGTTTTACAGTTTTTTTTTTATTTCAGAACAGCGATTTTTTTCCAGTGTTCTCCGGTTTCAGTGTTGTAAGCTTTTGCTTATATGGGGTCGATTATGTGTCGTTCGCTCTTCTGAGCATGTGATATCATAATAATGACCCATCTAGCTTATCAGTGAGAGTGGTAAGCACTAGGTAGCCTATCTATCACAAGAGGAGTGGTTTCCTGCCCAGAAATTGTAGTTTATTGGTTGTTTGGGCAGTTTTTCCATCTCTTTCAACTTTCTGGTTTAAAAGCCTGTATTTGTGCTTGTTTTCTGCCTAACTAGTCTAGTCCAGATTCAGATTTGCTGTATCCAGGACAGTTTGTAAGCTTCTGAGTGGTGCCAAAGTCTGCTCTTCAATTTTTCCCTAAGATGCTCCTCTCCTGCACTTTTACTAGCTTATTAGTCCAGCATTTTACCAGACTTCTTGTAGCAATTATTGTAGCACACAAAAGTGATACCAGCACTACACATTCTACAAGGAAACATCTCCAGCACTTATTATTAATGTCCACCCCTCCAGGCATGTCTAAAGGTCAGTTCCCTGTGCTTTCTCCTATTAACCTGGTGAACTTGCGCATCCTGAGGCAATGTAGCATCTGCCTCATGTACACTGACAACCCTCTCCTCTTACCTGCAAACACTCAGACTTGTGGGAGATGCACTTATATATCCAAATTGAAAGCCACACACTCTCCAGCCAAGACTGAAATAGCTGGTCAAGAGGAGAAGGTCAACACTTGTACCACACCACATAGAACACATAGCCCTCCAGAATACACACCACCACTGCCTTCACATAAAAACACAAACCAAACACCCACCTTTGTGGAGGCTCCCAATAAAAATCTACCCAAACAGCAGAGACCTCCAAGGCAGAAATGCACTCAACCACCACGACACAACACTAATCACGAGTGACATAACTCTCCTAAATAGTGTGCCACTCAACTAAAGCCCCTATGGCAAAACAGCATGCCCAACACACTAATCATAAGTGACTCAATAGTGAGGCACACTAATGTCCCACTCACTAGGCTGAATAATGAGAAAGTAACAGTCAGCTGCCTGTCAGGTGCCAGGATCCATCACATAACGCATGTACTCAGGTCCCTCAACAACAGGTACAAATATGACTCTGTCATTATACATGTGGGTGTGAATGACCTGAGATGTACCTCCCTGGACTACATGAAAAGAGACATGGAGGAGCTCTCGGATTGTGTTGTCCAGGCGGGTATGACCCTAGCCCTGAGCAGCATCCTTCCATCACCCAGAATGATACCACAGTACAAGCAGAAAATGATTGATTTCAACACCTGACTAAGTTTCTGGTGTCATTCTAAGGGGATTTAGTATCTGTCTGCCTCGGATGACATGATTGATAGACCTCGATGCTTTGCCAGAGATGGCCTGCATCTGTCACCCCTGAGCTTCTGGATACTGGCCAAGGCTCTTGCCACCCCTATAGTGCCTTTTTTAGGCAGTGTTCCATAGATCAAATTACAACCGTAACAGCTACAAACAAATGCAATCTGAGGGTCATGCTGCTCAACGCTAGAAGTCTAAATCTCAAAATGCACTCACTCAAAGCCCTCCTTAAAATGGAGAACATCGACATTTGTGCTGTAACAGAGACCTGGTTCAAGGCAGTAGAACGCAATCCTGCACTACCAGGCTATAACTCATTCCACACCTTTCGGCCCCAGAACTTGGACTGAAGCTCCAAAGGCGGTGGTGTTTCCATGTTCATAAAGGATGCACACACCTCCAGACTGGTAGCCCAACATAATGCATCAGAGATACTTCAGGTGCAGCTAACATTGGGTAAGACAGCAATTCAGGTCATAGCCTGCTATAGGACCACAGACATGTCCCAAGACCCACACTCCACATTCCTAAGCACCCAGAAGAATATTACAGTCCAACCTAATACTCTCATACTGGGTGACTTCAACTACCCCTCCATTAACTGGGAAAACTTCTCATGTACCTATACACTTGCCCAATGTTTCCTGGAATTCATTAATTCCAATGCCCTGGGCCAGCCCATTCTTAACCCCACTAGAGGTAGCAACATCCTTGACCTGGTCATGGGCAACTGTTGCTCTACACCAATAGTCAACTCCTCCCTGGTTAGATCCGACCACAAACTAATCACCTTGGAAATCCACATCACTCCTCACCCCACAAAGGTAACCACCATAAAAAACTTCTCCAAAGATAGCTTTGGGGTCCTAAAAACAGAGGTGGTTAATGTCATGGCACCTATGCAAATGGAGACTAGTTGCATGACCACTGAGTCATAAACCAATGCACTGTACGAACACATACACAAATGCATGGATCTCGCCATACCCGATAGAACCAAGAAAAAAAACTCCAAAAAAAGGAAGCCAATCTAGTGGTCCCCTGCTATAAACAAACTTACAACAGAAGGAGGAAACTGATGCGGAATAAGGTGAAGTCCCAAGACTGGAAAAAAGTTGAGATCCCTCATCAAATCCTCTAAAGCTATCTATGAAAACAGAATTGCAGCAGATAGTAAAGACAAGCCTTCTATGGTTATATAAAGAATCTCCATGGCAATACCCAGATTTGCTCTGAGCTATTGCACAATGGTACCTCCTATACTGAGCCAACAGATATTGCCAATATACTGACCAACAGATTCAGTGCCAACTTTACTCCTCTCCCCCCCCAAATGACCAATTACAATACCAGTAGATTGCCAGGCACCCAATATTACTGCTGCACAGGTTAAAACATCACTGTCCAAGGCCATGAATACGGCTTCTATGGGACCTGACAGTATTTCTGACTGTGTTCTGCATGAACTACAGAGTGAATTGGCACCTCACCTGTGTGCCCTGTTCAATCACAGCCTCATCTCAGGCTTTGTCCCTACCGAATGGTGCACTGCTAGAGTCATCCCTCTCCACAAAGGAAGAGCATCTACAGACCCTGGGAACTTTCGCCCCATTAGCCTGATGAGTCTGATATGCAAAGCTATGGAATGTATCATCATGGACCTAATAAACAAGGATATAGGAAATCTCCAAACTCTGGATCCCACACAGTTTGGTTTTGTAAGTGTAGATCATGCCTGCTCAACCTGGTTGACTTCTTTGAGTCAGTCACCAGAGCTGTGGATGAAGGCAAGGTGGTTCATACAGCCTACCTTGATATAGCCAAGGCCTTTGATACCATTCCCCACTCAGGAATCATAGAAAAACTCACTAAGCTAGGCATCAACCCCTATATCACTAGGTGGGTTGTAAACTGGCTCACAGATAGAACCCACAGTGTGAAAGTAGCTGACTCCAAGTCAGACTGCTGACCAGTCATGACTGGAGTCCCACAGGGTTCAGTCCTGGGTCCTCTCCTGTTTGGTATCTACTTCTGTGAAGCACAGGCCAACATGAATGGACTCTGGCTGACAAAATTCCCAGACGATTGCAAGTTGGGAGCTATTATTAACTCCAAAAGTGATGTTGCCATCCTACAGAAAGGCCTCACTGAGACCAATGAATCGTGTCAGAACCATGGCCTTAAGCTCAATGCCAAAAAATGTGTCATCATCCCCTTTGGGAAAAACCCGGTTCCCATGAATTACCATATCGATGGTAGTCCACTGAGCACAGAAGGCCTTATAAGAGATCTGGGAACATAGGTTGACAGCAACCTCTCTTTTGACCACCACATTGCCACTGTGGTCAGAAAGTCCTTCTATGTGGCACATGTCATTACTGACGTTTTTGCATCCAGGAAGAAAGAGGTCATTGTCTACCTCTACTCTTCCCTCATTAGGCCAGTCATCGAGTACAATGCTCCATTTGGCATGTACCTCACTAGACACCAGGAGCAACTGGAGAGGCTGCAAAAGTACCTCACAAAGAGGATTCTAGGCCTTAAACACTTGTCCTATATGGACAGACTCAAAAAACTCCAACTGTTCTCTGTCTCATATCACCTACTTAGAGGCGATCTCTGCTTGACTTACAAAGCCATGTCTGACCCAGCTCTGTTAGAAATGCTACATCTAAAGAAATCCCAATCCTTCTACACCACACATTCCAGAGACCTCAACCTCATTACCACAATCAACAGAACATGCTGGAAGGACATGTTCATAACTCAGAGACTGCCCATGCTATGGAATAGATTTCCCATACATGTCAAGCAGAGCATCTCTCTGGCTCTCTTCAAGAGAAATCATGATGAGTGGATGGGAAATAGAAAATTCACTCCAGGGATCACTCCAGTGGCTCTACTTGACAGAGGTACTGGGAACTAAGGTTGGGTGGCACGATGCCAGGGTAATCCTATGGGCAAGGCTTGTAAAGGCTCCAGGCCCATTAACCTAGTACACACCTATGAACCTATGAGATGTGTGGCTGAATATGTTTACCTTCAGGTTGACGAGACATTATCTCCAACATTGTGATATAGCAGTGCAGAACTCTCAACCATCCATCTCTAAAATATGGAACACTAGTTCATAGATTCATAGGTGCTTACTAGACTATTGATCTGCCAGGAACTTGAGAAGCCTATACTTGCATTGCTGTGATAATTATTAGACATTATATTTTGCAATACATACATCAAAACACAGGCCAAACAAGTATATGTTGGGGTAATTGTGTGTGTCCCCTATCTATGAGGACCAGTGCTGCTAAACTTGGGGTGAATTTGGGGTTACCCATGCATTTGTACAAGTTACGTTTGATAAGAGTAAGAGAAGTACTCTATTTTATGTGGCACGGAAGATGTTTCCATAATAGTGGCATTCTTTGTGATATATACCTAATTCTCTAGCATGTGCTGTTAATTTTGCCAAAAAGATTTAGATCCCTTGAGCGGGTGTTTATAACACCACTGGATTTGCAAATGTGTGAAATGTCTGATAAAATAGGCTCAATATGTAAGGCAGAGTTGCCTCTCTATAGTCTGCATGATACAGAGAAGAAAGACAAGGCTTTGAGTTAGTCTGCCTAAGGTTTCTGATTTAGGCATTTGATTCTTTTAGTGAGAAAGCACTGTTGTCATTCTAGTTATAATAAGCGTTTAGACAGGCACATACTGAAAGAGGTATTTTACTCAATAATTGGCCTAATGAATGACGAGTGCAGTAGAAAATTTCATGCTTTGATTGGACACCATACCTTTAGATATCAGCTGTGAGATGAAAAAGGGCTTCTTTACAATAGTAGATATGTAGTGATCAAAGGATGGCTCATTGTTGACACAGGTTCCCAGATCTCTAACAACAGGATCAATTTTCAGATGGGTACTGTCAGTGTGATAGTTACAAGGGAGTCCTGCTTACCAAATAATACAATTATACATTTCTTTGCATTAAGTTTTAGTCCTTTTGACAGCAACTATTTGTTTACGACATGCCCTCTTATAGGATCGTGGTGTTCTCTTGGGAGTTTACAATAGCACCAAATTTGCAGTCATCTGCTAAGTTTGTCAAGCACAAATCCTTAACGTTAACTTTGACCTCCACAAAGTAATGCCAATGTGGAGTGGCCCAAGGACTGAAACCTGGAGCGCTCTGCTATTGACAGGTTTTTTAAAGGAAGAGCCATCCACTCTTACTTCATGGGTTCTGTTTGTGAGACAGTTTGTTATCCAATGACTTACACAGGGGTTAACATATTTAGGGGAGAGTTTAGCTATGATACCTGAGTGTGAGATGGTGTTGAATGCCTTTGCTAGGTCCAGATATACAGTGTGCACTGATTTGCCCTCATCCATTGCTTTAATGACTTTTTTGAAGAAACCAACCAGTTTAATTAGGAAGAGCCTTCCCTTGAGAAATCCATACTGGGTTGGATCAAAAGTTTGTAGGTTACCTATATCTCTAATGATCCTTACCATAGACTTACAGATGAGAGTGGTCAGGCTTATGGGTCTATAATTGCCTGGGTCCATTGAAATCCACCTTTGTGCAAGGGAATGACTATTTCTATCCTGTATTCATCTAGTATAAGGCCAGTTTTGAGGTTAATATTGAATAGCCTCTGTAGGGATGTCTGAGAATTCATGTTTCAGGCAAACTAGTAAGAGCTTAGTGTGTAATCTGTTCCCACATACATAGTGTTCTTGGCCTTAGATAGTGCCTTGAGAACTTCCTCTTGGTATATTGAGGTGGGGGGCTGTAGATGTTGCTATTTGATCTGAGAATATCGGAGGGGAAAGGGAGGGTGAAGTTAGAGCTGAATTTGCAAGCCAGTAGATTGGCTATGTCCTCTAGGTCAGAATATGTGATATCATTTCCTATTAGTTCTGCATCGTGCTGGGTATTATTTCTGAGGTTTCTAACTTAGTTAAAGAAGGATTTGTGGTTATCTTTCTCCAGGGTAGCTGATTTACCTCATATCTGGTTTGGTTGACTCGATCAGAATCCAGAGTTCCTTGCTTAGTTTAACAAGGGCATTTTTGGTTTCTTGAGAGTTAGATTTATTGTTGTGTGCAACATTTTTTTTCTTTTATTTTGGAACCTGTTTAAATTAGGGTTCCAACACAGGTGTTTATTTTTGAATATGGTGTTTTATTTATTCCTGAGGAGGACAAATGCATCTATACAGATTTTACTTGTGCATAGAATTTGTCTTTAATGGATTTTGCATAAGCAATGGAAGGGGCTTTTTTTTAATTTAGCCAGGTCATCAGTCAGTTTTAGTAAATTCGCCTTTGCATTGTCTCTGAATACCAAAGTACTGGAGACTGGCATCAGTTTTCAGCTTTACAGTGAATGTGGCTTACCTGTGGTCCAATTTGACAAGGGAAGAGGTTAAACTGCTGGGGAGAAAAGCTGTCCCATATTCAGTTCTGGTTGGAGTGAGAACTAATTGGTCCAGAGAGCTTGTATTGATGAAGTCCATAATCTCTGGGCATACATGTTTGAGGTTGTATACATCTACTAGTTTATGGAGGGATAGTTGTATTCTCCTAGGAGAATGGTGTTTGGCTTAATACTTAGGGTCTCCATACTGGTTAGGTAAGAGGCATGGGGCAAGAAATAGAGGGGGTCCTGTAGCTGGCCATGATGAGATAAGGGGTTTTGATTATAGTAAGTTGGATATAGATCATTATCTCATGTAATGAGTCTAGAGGTGAGATATTTTTTTAAGAATATAGAGACACTTCCATCTTTAGTACATTCATCCAATGTGGTGGGCCTTTACATGTGAAAGGCTTTGAAGCCCTGCACTGATAAGAGTGCTTTCACTTGTCTTGACACAGTCTGTGTGACAATGCATATGTCAATACATTGTCACTGAGACAATGCATATATCAATGTTTTCCAGGGTAAGTAGTGTCTGCTGGGTGTGGAGTCTTTTATGTTTAGGCTCCTAACACTGAGCAGTTATATCTTAATGCTGTCCAGATTCTGTTTAGTTATGTTGGAAGCTTTCAAAGACTGATTTTGCCTAAGAAGGCACTATGGGGTGGACAAGGTTTTGACCAATATATGGGAGCCTCTGGGGGAGAGGTGCAGGCCATCCCTGGCAAAGCAGTTACAATTATTTTCTATCTCTTCCCAGGCTGATATATACTATATGCTCCTTTGAATAATACCAGAAACAAAGCCATGTTGAAACCAATTATCTCTTGTTCATATTGTGACATCATTCTTCGTAATGGTAGAATGCTGCTTAAGGTTTGGTTCATACCACCTTAGACACATATTCCAAGAGCTCCATCGTGTCTTACTTCATATAGTCCAGGGAGGTATGTCTCGAGTCATTTACAGCCACACGTACAATGACTGTATCATATGTGTGCTTGTGGTGCAACGACCTGACTGCATATGTGGTGTGGCGAATCCTGGCTCCTGATAGGCAAATGACTTGATTTGACCCTCTCCTTGCACAGCCTGGTGAGTGGTGCATTGGTGGGTCTCACTACCGAGTTATCTGAGAGTAGCATTTTGGACTGTGTGGAGGTTTTCCTTATGGAATTTTGAACTGAAACAGTGTGAATCTTCAGTGTATGTTTCATGGTGGGTGCTGTCTGTGCTGTTTGTTTGTGAGTCTTTGTAGATGGCTTTGAGTAGTTGTTTCTTAGGTTACATTTATGAGGCCTTTGTGGTTTATGCAGGTTACTTTGAAGAGGCTCAGCATATATTAGGCTACCTATGTGTTTTGTCGGAATAACGTATGACTGGTGTAGTGTGTTGTTGTGTGGCACTGACTTCCCACTTGCTTTTTGTAGAGGCTTCATGTGAGAGTTTTGCCTCCAATAATTTATTTATTTATTTTATTTATTTTACATTTGTTGACCAGGCTAGTCCAGCTGGATATATGTCCATTTTCAGTGGAGGCCCGGGGAGAAAAGCTCCGCAAATTACAACAACATAAAAGGTCAAGACAAAGACAATAACAGTATAATTTGGTACATAAGAAGTTTTAACAATTATAGTACAAGCCTAAGATTATATATTTTATATTTCAGTAGGAAAAAGGAAAAATTTATCTAAGAATAGATGAATAAGACTAATACATTTGCATTAGAAATGGTGTAGTACAAATCTTTATAACATATTACAAAATTAGATACACCTAGTAATTTATGATAAGAGATACTAAGGTCTCACAAAAAATTAAGAAAGAAAAACACTAGAGATCAATAGATAGAGTATAGAAGATCAGCAAACAAGGATGGATTTCTAGTGTTATTTAACACATAGGTAGTGATACTATATGAAGGTGTTTGATCATTCCACAGTATATACTTATTTACATGAGAAAAAATCCTAAGGAAGGTTAAGCTCACTAAAAATTAGTGAGACAACACAAGATCATGATCATGGGAGGCTAGGAATTGTGGGAGTCTAGTTAATAGTTAGGTACTTAGTCTGGGTTAACACAGGGGCTTAGCCAGTGTGATTTGAGGTAGGGTTTAAGCTTGCTTTTAAATAAGCTGACAGAGGATATTGAGGTTAGCTGGCTTGGGAGGATGTTCCAGGCTTTACCTACTGTGTTGGAGAACAAGGTGTCACCAGCTAAGTTGTTGGATTTTGATATTTGTACAAGTAGGTTATTAGCTGAGCGTAAGGTCTTGAGGTTATTATAGGGGATGACTAGGGATGTAAGTATGGGTGTATTTTGAGGTAAATACAGGATCTTATGGGCTACTATTAATTGATTGAAAAGTATTAAATTTGGCAGCTCTAACCATCCCAACTGATTCAGATTGATACAGTGATGAGTTCTATAGGAGGACCCAGCTGCAAATCTGGCAATATTGTTGTAGGAGGATGTAAGTTTACTCAGATTACTTCTACATATTTTGGTATAGATAGGGAGGCATAGAGCAAGGTAGAGATGAGGTGGGTACGAGCAATAGTAACCCTGGCTGGAGGTGTAAGAAAGGGTTTTATTCTATAGAGGGAACCTAGTTTCTTGTTTACTATTTTTATGGTGTAATTAATGTGAGGTTCAAAGGACAAGTTGTTATCTATTAGTACCCCGAGTAGTTTGGTGGTTGGTTCAGGAGATATTATAGTTCCATCATTTGAAGTAATAGTCAAGTTAAGTGGGAGGTTCTATGGTGGGGTAAATAGTAGCATTTTTGTTTTTTTGGGGTTAAGGATAAGACATTTTTGTAGGAGCCAGTTTTCAACTGTACTAAAGGTCATTTGGGTTAGTGACTGAAGTTCTGATTGAGAAGCAGCAGTGCATATGAGTGTAGAGTCGTCAGCGTATTGGATACAGTCAGCTTGAGGAATTATAGAATGAAGGTCATTTGTAAAGATGGAGAAGAGTAATGGGCCTAATATAGATCCTTGCGGGACCCCTAGAGTGACTGGGATATGGGAAGATAAAGTATTTTCCCATAGTACAGCCTGTTGCCTGTTATGTAGGTATAATTGGAACTACTGTATAGTATGGTTGTCAAATGACAGGTTTTTGAGTGTGTCTATAAGGAGGTGGAGATTCACCATGTCAAATGCTTTGGACAGGTTAATAAAAACAGCTGAGGATAGAGTAGCAATATTACAATTGCTGTTAATATGGTTAGTGAAGGATAAGAGAGCAGAGGTGGTGCTATGAAATGGTCTAAAGCCATGTTGACAGGGTGCTAATAAATTGTGATCGAGTAGGTAGGTTAACAGTTGTATGTGTATACATTTCTCCATTATTTTTGCCAAAGGAGATAGAATAGCTATGGGCCTATAATTGGACAACTCTTTGGAGTTACCGCCCTTATGCAGGGGAATTATGTGAGAGACTTTCCAGATTAGGGGAATAGATCCTTCAGAAATAGTTCTGTTAATGAGGATGGATATGGGGTAGGCTATGACTTTAGCAGCTTTTTGCAGGTATTCTGCAGGTAATTTATCAGCAGAGAGAGTAGTGGGTTTAAGTTTCTGTATGAGCTTACAGATAAGCGAAGTGGGCACTGACTGAAAATGAAATTGATGAGAATTATTGGTAAAGGTTGTGGCAGAGCCTGGGGTGCTAGGGGATAGCTGGTTGGCTAGGGATTGTATGGTTTCAGTGAAAAAAGTATTAAATGAGTCAGCTATTTGGATGGGATTGATGTGATCAGAGCCAGAGGGAGAGGGAGTACTTGAGCATCCAGGGTGTAGGAGGTTATTGATACCTCGCCAGAATTTTTGGGGATTATTTTGGTTGGTTTGTTGTAGTTGGTAGTAGTAGTTTCTTTTATCGGCTAATATGGCTTTTTTTGCTTCATTTCTTAGCTGTCTGAATTGCAGGTGGTCTGAGGAGCTTTTTGTTGAGCGCCATTTGGCCCATTGTTTATTTCTTTGGAGGATTTTTTGTTTGGTCGTTTTGGTGAGCCATGGTGCAGGTTTGCTTCTAATTCTAACTTTGTGTAATGGGGCATGGCTGTCTAAAATGATTAGAAATTTAGAGTTAAAGTATTTCATGGCATTATCTATTGGGAGGTATTTCAGGGGTGACCAGTCACAGGTGACTAGTTCAGCTTGAAAGTGAGCAGGGTTAAAATTTTGGTAGTGCGAATAGTTCTACAGATGGTAGAGTTTAGGATGACAGTTTTTGTTCTGATTAAATAGGTAAGCAAGTGATCACTTACGTCCTCAGGGAGGGTGCCTGTTTTATAGTTTAGTTATTTAACATTTAGTTTAGTTAGTTAACATTATATAACTACATCTCTCACACAATGTGTTAGTTTGTTTAAGTAGTAGGCAGCTGTCAGTTAGCACAAGGCAATTGCTACATTGTCACAGAATGTTCATTTCAACCAAGCTGGCTGCACAAATAGATGGAAAGTGTAAACCCATGGGTCCCAGATACTTACTAATGTGGGCTTAAAAAAGGGGACTTGACTAGGAGGTATGGAGTCGATTTACTGCAGTACTATCTGTCTGAAAGAACAATCTTGGTCTCCACACAAAGAGGAGCATATCCATTAAAGCGAAAGTGTCAAAGATAGTGAGTTTTGGTGACATATTTTATTATAACAGCAGCAATTAGTTTATTTTCTGAAAAACACATGCAGCTCTTACTTGTGGCTTATTTTGCTGTATTTTAGCTGGGCGTCCAGCTTTCCCTTTGCTCAAAATGTACATTCCATAAGCTGTTGTCATCCTTACTTCCCCTCTCCCTTCCTTGCTTCTTTGACTGTACCAGTTTTGAAATTCCCAGGATTGTTTTGTTTTCCTTGGAAAAACAAAGGCTCCTTCCTTGTGATTCTGAAGAGAAATTTGGACTACCAAGGTTAAAAAAAAAAAAAAAAGAGAAAGAAAAATGAGCCTCGTAAAGTCTAGGTGAAAATTCTTTATCAAGTTAAATGCTGCTATCTAAATCTTAATTTTAATAAAACATTTTCACTGTTCATTTACAGGGTGTATTTTTTCAACAATGCAATGATTAAAAAAACAATGCAGCCATTAATGGTCAATACGTATTAGAAGTAAATAGACTACCATTCTGAACCATAAAGTGGTGAAATTACAATGCAGTCATTCATGTTAGTTGTATTTATTTATTTATTTTTGACACCATAGATTTTGAGTAATGAAGACAACAAAGGAGTGTCATCTGGAGGCACAGCATACAAAAAAAAACCACCACGTAAACTGTACATGTATTAAGTTGAGTGCTTTTACCTTTCAAGGTAACAAGACTGTTAAATCTTAACTTTAGTAAAGCATTTTCCCTCTGTCTTTACATGATACATGCTGTTGTCTCTTTCAGCAATCAAGGTAACGTATGTCTGTTCATTATAAGTGCAGATGAGTGCTTTCCTATGTTCTGTTATTACATATAGTGAGCTACATACACAAGGATAAGATTACAATGTAGGCATTTATTTTTATTTTGTTTGTACTTGATTCTGCACCATTGCTTGTATGAAAGCATCAACACTATGATTCTTCTGGACCAGCAACATATATATAAAATGCACCTTGTAAGCTGTAAGTAAAGCAAAATACTTATAAAGTTGTGCAATTTCATCTTTTAAAGTGAAGGTACTTTTAAGTCTTTAATAAATCATTTTCACCTTCTCTTCTTTAACAATGATGCATGTTCATTGCAAGTGTGTCTTACCCCCCCCACCCATTCCTGACTGCCATACTGAACAACACACAAAGTGGTGAAATAATAATGTATGCAGTCATGTGTGCATGTTTAGCACTTTATTTGATTTGACACCATATGTTGTATTTAGGCACCCAAACTGTGATTGCTATATTTGAGCAGCATTAAAAAATAAATAAATAAATAGCACATTCTTATTGAGTTTCCTATTTTGTACACAACATTTCCCATTCTTAAACTGATGGCTTGATGAACTGTGGATTGCACCCCATGTAAACATTTTCTATGCAACTAGTGGATGAACTGCATTCAAATGCATTCCTACCATAACTAGCATATGCATGGGATATTGGATGCACCTATTAATTTCTCTTTCTCTCTCTCATTCTCTTTTTTTTTTTACTTTATCTAAACTTAAAAGGAAAGTGCAACTTCCCAATGCTGACTGAACTTTAACTATGAACCATTAAAATTGCTCGAATATGATCAGCACTTGGGAGCTACACTTTCCTTTCAGGGGATATTGGACTGCCGGACTGCAGCCCCCCAGCTGTAAACAATAAAGAAATTAAAAGATAAAAAAGAAAATAAAAGATAAAAAAAAAATTCAAAATTCACGGACTTTCGCGCATGTGCACTGCTGCTGAGACAGTCTGGAGCATGCGCAGACTGTTTCAGCAGCCATCTGGACTGGGAAACATGTAAGAGTATGATCCCAGAAGTCTATGCAGTTGTAACTGCAATAGACTGTCCTGGAAACTCATCGGAGCCGGACTGCAATGGCAGCAGTCTGGAAGATCTTGCAATGGGATTTGGAGCTATGTGGACACTGGACTGGCAGGAAGATCTCACAATGTGGACAGGCAGCTATGGATATATGTTATGGCACGGTTTGGTTATATGTGTGGACAGGGATTTGGAGCAGCTACGAGATCTACTACAGGTAAGGAAGGGTGGGTGTGTGTTTATGTGTGTGTAAATGCCCCAGTTGCTATATACTGGTGGCTAGACTCATGGTGGTGTTAAGGAATACCTCAGGCTTGAAGCCTGTACCTTGTATGCATGTGTTAAAGACCTGAATTCCCTATCCACCACCATTTGTAAAAAAACTGCAGATTTTTGCCTCATATTTGATCTGATCTGTTCCTCATAATATCTGTGGTTTCTAAATGTTACAATGCTTAATATTTGATGGTGCAGTGGTAGCATTATTGCCTCACAGCTGCAAGTTTTCAGGTTTGATTCTTGGCTGGGGTGCCTTCTTTGTGGGGTCTGCATCTTCTCCCTGTGTTTGTGTGGGTTTGCTTTGGTGTCCTCCCATGTTATAAAGACATGTCTGCATTATTTCATCCTGGACCTCTGCTGAAAATTGTTTTTTTGTTCCAAGTCAGACTGTCCTGATTAACAAATGTTAAATAAAATTGACAGGCATTTGAATTTCAGACTTCAGGTTTCTGAATGTTTAATTCCTTACATATTTGATGGTGCAGTGGTAGCATTGTTGCCTCACAGCTATAGGTTTTCTGGTTTGATTCTTGGCTGGAGTGCCTTCTGTGTGGAGTCTGCATCTTATCCCTGTGTTTGTGTGGATTTGCTCTGGTGTCCTGCCATTTTACAAAGACATGTGTCTGCAGTATTTCTCCCTGGGCCTCTGCTGAAAATTGTTTTTGTTCTGTCAGAAGTAAAATTGACAGGCATTTGAATTTCAGACTTCATATTCTTCAGAAAATACATAGTAACACAACCTAATTTTATAAGATGAATATTTGAAAATTGTCCTTATTTTTGGGACTGTATTACCCCATTATTGGCTTTGTCCAGGTTTTTTGTGCTAAGGTTGACAGCTATGGCAAGAACTAAATTCATTAAATGATAGCCATTTAAGTTTCAGTCTTACGCTCTTTCACAAAGCAGCTGATTTGGCATAGTGGTATGTTGCTCTGACTGTTTTGCACAGGGACCTTGGCAGTAAAATGTATGGTGGTAACACAGCATTTTTCTTTCACAAAGCAGCTGATTTAGCATAGTGGTATGTTGCTCTGACTCTTTTGCACAGGGACCTTGGCAGTAAAATGTATGGTGGTAACACAGCATTTTATTCTAGCAACTTTCCAAGATTATACAAGCAATGTTTAATGTGTCCCTGGTTTTTGGGCTTTTGACCACCCCCACCAATAAATTTGGCTTTTTCCAGATTTCTTGTGCTGCAAAGTTGAGATGCAGTTGATTATTGAATAGATTTTACAAGGAGCTGAGAGCTGCAGGGGAACAGAAGTTTAGTGCTGCTTATGCTAAATCAGCTTGCATTGTTAATAGCACAACAAGTTGTGTACTTGCTTTTGATGCAGAAGGTTGTTAGTTCTACTCCCACAAGGGGTGAATGCTGCCATACTGAAAAAGTTAAGATACTATGAGCCTGTTATCAGTTTGCCATCCATTTCCTATTGCAATATTACTAGCTTATCATTTTTAATGTAATATAGGCAATTTATTCATCAGGGGCATCAGACACTTTATTTTTCGATGAAACCATGAAATATAAAGGTGTTTACTAGCAGCAACCTCTTCATTAGTTACAGATTTATTTAATGTGGAATTATTTAGATGCCTTTTTTACTTCTTCAGAGATTTGCATATTTACTGATAATGGTGGACTGTAGAATTGTGCATATTTACTGATAATGGTGGACTGTAGAATTGTGCATATTTACTGATAATGGTGGACTGTAGAAGTTTGAGTAGACTTTTATGATGGAAATGTTCTGAACTGGGCAATTTTGTCATTATGGGTGCATGCATTTTGTTTCATTGTTTACTGGAAAGATGTTAATTGGGCAGTTTTGTCATTATTGGTGCATGCGTTTTGTTTCATAGTTTACTGGAAAAATGTTCAAAATAATAGGAAGGTGTATCAAAGAGCACATGTATGTTTCATATGCAAGGGGCCTATGATTTGAAAACAGCCCAGAATTAATCTTTATCTGCCACTGGTAAAATGTATTTTCTTTGAATGTGGGTTTCAATGCTGTTTCAATGAATGTGAGTTTCAAGGGCAGAGAAGTTTTAATGCTAAGTTTGTTTAGCAGATGTCTTAGTGTTTGTGCTGTAAAATGCAAAATAAAACTTTCAAATGAAGTCCAAATCATCATAGAAGTAAATCAGTATGCACATTAGTGTTTATGGTAAATGGAGTGAAATAACCAAGTAATGGATCATTGGAATGGCTGCAGGGGGAGGCTCCATTCGACCATGATTTTGTGAGGGGGAAGGGTGGCAAACTTAAAGACAGCCCTAGCTGAACTATACCTCCCAACTGTCCAGATTTTCAAAGAATGAATATATTTTTGCTTCTTATTTTTGGTTTGTTCCTCATAAAATTTGTGGTTTTCTGGCAAATCATTTAGGAATTAAGTCACTAAATAATGACACACTAAGTTTCAGACTTCATAACCTTCAGAAAAATGTATTCTAAAGTAAGACCTGTTGTTCTATCAACTGTCTCACTTTATACAAGAGCAATTTTTAGTACTGTTTATAAGTTCCCCCAATATATTTGGCCTTGTCCAGATTTATTGCATTAACAGGTTGAGAGGTACATGCAAATAAATTGCTTTATAGAATTAGGCATAGCCAAACCTCTCAACTGACACTGATTTTGGCTCAAAATGTTGCTCTTCCCCCTAATAATCCCTCCGCAAAATAGCAATTTTGGAAGAAAACATAGAGGGTTTACAATTAAGAAATAACTGTAATAATCAGAGTTAAAGATTACTTTTATTTCAGAAATGCATGTAGATTCTTTTATTTTGTCAGCTGCTCAAGTTAGCAGTACTAATATTAAAGTGTCCCTTCTTTGACAGGTTCCCAGCTGTATTGTGTGGCTATTTTATATTTTACATCACATTTTTGGTCCATTTTTCATAAAATTGTGTTTTTTTGGCAAATTTGTGACAAATCATTAAAGACTGAAGTTAGAAAATAATGACAGACATTTGAGTTTCAGATTTCATACCATTCAGAAAATTCATACTAATGCAAGACCTATTCTATTATCTTTCTAAGTTTATAAGAGCAATATTTAAAAATTGTCCTTATTTTTGGGCCTTTGTCCCACTTCTTTGTATGGCTTTGTCCAGATTTCTTGCTCTGAGGTTGAGAGGTATGACATGTGTCAGGGCCATCACAGTCAGCCAAAGACATTTCAAATTGTGACATACTTGTTGCACCCCACTCCCCCATGTAGTGACTCTGGATGTGTCCAAGCAAGGCAAGGAGTAGTTATGCAGTGTAAATGTGCAGAGCATCCCCCCCATCCAAGGTAGACACAAGTACTAGAGTGGCTTTTCATCTGTCCTTGATTTTTGCAGAATGGTCTGGTTTCTGTCATATTTTTTGTACTGTTGATTTATGCTTATTACTCAAAGTGCCTGTTGCTCTGTGTTTAAGTAGCAATATTTTAATGACCATCAGGTAAGCTTGGCTGAGATCGTAAAATGCAAGTAAGCTTTAATAAGCATACTGTTAAAGAATTGCCAACATTGAAAGCCTTTCTGTTGTTGAAATGTAGAGAATACTTAACTAGATAATCTATAAGCCTTGGGTATTGAAATGCATATGACAGTATTTGTAATAAAGGACAGGATTACATTATTTTAAGAAGCTCATTACACTTGGAGACTTCCAGTCATCTCTGCAGGCTTTACCCGTAAACTAAACAGAATGCCAGTCGTGTGGTCCATAACCTGTACAGTAATCCTTTTAAGTAATGTATCTTGAGCTTATTTCTTGTTTGCTTTTCATTTTTTACTTTGATCATGTTTTCCCCATGAAACAAGTAGATAGTTATCAGGCAGCAGGTCTTTTTTTGGATAAGAAACATTTTTACAAGTGGAGGCATCAGAGATTTCTACCTTCAGCATGTTACTTGGTACTTTAATAAAGCTGAATATAAATTATAATTAGAAATGCAGTGAAAGAAGTGGTTTGAGTTGAGTGCTGCTTGTTTTTCTTATACTTGATTTTGACTGGCATTCCATTAATGTATTTAAAAAGTAATTTATTGTTTCATGCCTCACAACCTTTTTGTTTCCATCTAGATATTAAGTAAGCTGTTATGCAGCCAATGCATTGAAATATTTTTTATTCTTCTACACTTCATTTTGTCTTGATTGGACTCTCATAATGACGGTTTGGCACCCAGGGCAGTGTATTTAGTTAGTTTTTGTGGTTTTGAGCATAGCTTCTCCCCTTTCTAGTTGGTCACACCCCTTCCCATTGACCCCACCCATTCAGCTGTCTCCTGCAGCCCCCCTTTGATTTGAAGTCACCAGCTGCCACTGTTTCCTTTTCATTTTAGATAACATAAATTGCAATATGCTAAATGTTTTGGGATTCAACACACCATGTTAGGGTGTTTTACATATCCCTGGTGTTGTTAGCTCTCCATTGAAATGTTAGCACTTAAAATGCAGAGTGCTAACATGCCAGGAAAAAAAAGACTGAGAACACAAGAAAAGAGTGAATCTCAAAGATCACTCTTCTCCTTAAAACTTCCTTTTGCAGGGTGGCAA
This sequence comes from Protopterus annectens, assembly GCF_019279795.1. Taxonomy (NCBI): domain Eukaryota; kingdom Metazoa; phylum Chordata; order Ceratodontiformes; family Protopteridae; genus Protopterus; species Protopterus annectens. The sequence goes on along the minus strand of NC_056726.1, from coordinate 758,215,024 downwards.
ATCCACTTGCACTTCCCATGTGGGGGGAAGCCCCCCACCCTAACGTAATTATATATGCCAACTCTGAGATTACCATACCTTGGAGAAAATGGAATATTCCAAGAAATGGCATCTCGGACTTAGTATATGTTAGTCTGCTCTTTCAACCATTTAGTCTTCATATTTCAAGTCTCACTCTAGTGGGTCCAGGTATTTCAAACGGTCACTGCTGTGGTCTGTCTATCAGCACCATTAAAGATTTTGCATCAGGGATATAGCCAAGCATACTCACTGTTATAAAATTAGTATATTTTTCTAAGCATCTCTTCTCCTGGAAACTTTATTAGTTAAAATAGCACAGAATATTTAGAACTGTCTAATGTTTAAAATATACCTCTGTATAAGGCATGCTTCTGTGAGTCTAAACCTCAAAAAGTAGGCATTTTACAGTTATTAGTGGCAAAAGTTGAAATTGATATGCTGTTTTCATGTACATAAAAGGGCATCACTGTGACAGTTAAGTGCATTTTTAAATGGTGGGGTTGTAACTGTTAGCAGCAGTATTAGGTCCGAGTGCAAAATGTACACATCTAGCTAAATACCTGTTTTGCATCCATTACTGGACAGTATTCAGAAACGCAAACTGCATTACAGAAACCCACTTCTATCAGATTTTCTCAGTACATTCTGTGTTTCCAAGTCAAGCACCGCATTAGTGCTATAGCAGTATGAAGCTGAGAGCAAGTAGTACTACAATATTCTATGTATGCCTAATCTTAAGCCTAGGCAAAATAGCTCCTGTAATGAGCTATAAACTGATATTCAGCTCAATTTAGTGTATTTTGGAATTCAGTGAGTTCTTTCTGGGGGTCTCTGACAATCTGTCTAGAGGTGATATGATACCTGTTAAATATGGAGATGCCATCACAGTTTTCATTGGGCCTGAAAGCATGGTAGGTGCAAAACCCATGCATAAAGGGAATCATTTCTGAATATATGAATCAAGTTTCTGTGATTATTTAGATACTGATGGACACCAAATAAAGGAGAGCCTTAAGGCTCATCATTTTTAATTTATTTTATTTTTTTTTTATTTTATTTTACATTTGTTAACTGGGAAAGTCTGACTGGACAGAGATCCATTTTCAGCGGAGGCCCGGGGAGAAAAGCTCCAAAAAAATAAAATCCTTACATTCAAGAAATATTCTATACCTAAATGGTATTTATTTTGGCATATTTTGCTGATGAAATTTCTGGCTTTGAGTACAGACACCAAAATTTGATCCTGTTTCCCTTTTATATGTTACTTATGTTGGGATGTCCATCAGCTGGGCTCTGCCTAGTAAAGGCACTGTGAGGGTATCTAAGGCTTTAGCTATTCAACTGAAGGCTTAAAACAAGAGATGCATACCATCCTTGGCAAAGGAAGTAGGACTGTCAAGCATCTTACCCCATGTTGACAAATACTGGATCCCACTGGAATGACAAACTATTTAACCAAGGGTTGAAGACAATTATATTGTCTCTGTACCTTGGTATCACTGTTTGAGACAGGACCAGAGTTTTTTTCCTGAATTTTTAACATGCATGGAGAGTTCCAGCATGCCTTTTTGCATATCTCTCAGGGTTTTCTATGGCCAGTCATTCATTCATGTACAAATATTAAGCTATATGTTCATAAAAATACAAGTCAACTGGGCCATATGGCCATTTACACCTTACCAGTACCCAGCCTTAGACCCTACCTCTCTTCCTGAAACAATAGACCAGCCCAAAGATATTTGAAGAGAAATACAGGCAAAGGAATCCAGATGTGGAAAACTTTACAATGCAAAAAATAAGAAGACAAAAAGGTAAAGTAGAAAAGGAGATTAGTAAAGGAGAAGTTAAAGAAATAGAAAGTGAGGTTATGGAGTACCTGCAAAGTGAAGGATTCAATGTGTAGAAAATCGAATGCAGAAAGCACCAGAAGAGGATAGAGAATTGATATCAAAATCAAGGGGAAACCAATTGAACAGGAAGCAATTGGTCAGGTGCCATATCAAGATATTTTGGAGCCTTCCACAGGAAACCACTATAAACATTCACTTGAAGGTAGACAGCAAGGAAAGGAATAGGAAACTGTGGAAACTCTGATGCAGTCACTGCTGAGGAGTGATAGGCCAGTAAGTTCCTATATGACAGAGCAATGGATGGCACAGGATGAAATTGAAGAGAAGGTGCCACAGGAAGATGCAATAGAACTTTCTATAGAATGCCCACAGGAAATGGAAAACAAGGGATGTACCCTCAGTTTGGAAGAAAATGAGCTAAGAGAAGAGTTGTTTGATTTAATTGACATGGATAGATATATTAAGATCAATGAGAGAAGTAGACTGCAGAAGGTCACTAAAACCCATAAAGTCAGAAGTCTGATAAAACAAATGAATGCAGTAATTAGGATTGTCCATAGAGATACATGCAATATAACAGAACTAAACAGGATATATTACTGTCCTGCTAAATTAATAACTGATAAAGTTCTACCACAAGAACATAGGGTAGCCAAGGAAAAGAATGGGAGAAATTGAATACCATCATGGAAGTATCGAGTAGAGAAAACTATGATGCAATTAAGACAAGAAGTGTCACTGTTATAAGACTATAGAAGAGCGAATAGATCAACAAAAATACTAAGAAAGATAGAGGCGATAAAAGCAATACGCAATATTAGAACAGACCAGGATCTATTATGCACTCTCGCAAATAACAAACCAAAAATGTCAGCACAGGCAGAAAAACTTAGAAGATACACAGATAAATATAAAGGAAAAGTACAAAATAAGCAATTTATTGATGACCAAAAAAAGTTTTATAGAGAATTAGGAAGCAAGGTAAAAGGAATTGAAAGTCTGCCAAAAAAAGGAGAACTAGATACATTTTGGTGAAGTATCTATGAAGATCCTTTGGAACATAACTTCTTCTTTCAGCTTTTTCCCGGTTAAGGGTCGCCACAGCAGATCATATGTCTGCTCATGATTGGCAGTGGAGTTTTCCGGTGTCGAGTTGCCAGACTGGCACCCAACCTTCCACAGAAGGCACACACACACACACACACTTACACCTAGGGCCAATTTTGAGTGTCCAATCCACCTACTGCATGTCTTTGGGATGTGGGAGGAAACCGGAGCACCCAGAGGAAACCCACACAACCACAGGGAGGACATGCAGACTCTGCACAGAATGTACCCCAGCTGAGAATCGAACCAGAAAACCTCTTGCTGCGAGGCGGCTATGCTAACCGCTGCACCACCGTGGCCACCCATCCTTTGGAATATAACAAAGATGCTAAATGGATAGAAGAAGTAAAAGAAAGAATAAGAAGTTTAAAGGTGTATGATGTGAAATGGGATGAAGTAACAGCCAGAGAGACTGAAATAAAGTTAAGAAAAGCTTCTAATTGGAAAACCCCATGCACAGATGCAATACCTAACTTTTGGTTAAAAGTATTAACATCTTTGCATAAAGATTTAACCATGAGTAAGAACTATTTATATGCGCACCCCAAACAGACACCATCCTGGCTAACAACAGGCAAAACAATGCTCCTACTTAAGAGTGAACCTGCAAGCTACCCTAAAAATTATAGACCAATAACTTGCCTTCTGAGGACATATAAACTATACATGGGAATTGATGCTGACAGAGTTTATAGTCATTTAGAAGAAAACTCAATTATGGCAGTAGAACAAAAGGGTAATAAAAGAAAGGCATATGGAACAAAGGATCATTTGTTGTTAAATAAAGTCATACCAGAGAACTATAAAAAGGGGAAGAATTTAAGTATGGCATGGATTGACTATAAAAAAGCATTTGATAGTATCCCACATTTATGGATAAAAGAGTGCTTAAAAATGTATAAGATATAGCCTACACCGATTGACTACATTACAGTGACCATGAAACAGTGGCAGACCACTTTGCAATTAAGCCATAATAAAAGACAGATTATTATCCCAGGGATAAAAATTCAAAGGGGGATATTCCAGGGTGACTCTCTGTCACCATTGCTATTCTGTCTTGCCATTAATCCATTAAGCTGTTTACTTAACAGCTTAGGCCATGGCTACAATTTGGCTCCTAGAAAATAACAAAGTGTAAAGACTTCTCTTTTCTTTGTCAATGATTTAAAACTGTATAGCTCATCAGATAAGGAACTGAAAGCACAGCTGCAGGTTGTCAAAACTTTTTCCAATGATATAAGAATGTCATTTAGTCTTGATAAGTGTGCAAAGGCAACCTTTAAGCAGGAAAACTACAGCACCAGGAAAACATCAGTTTAGGACAAGACTGTGATATAAAAGAACTTGAGCAGGAGTGAGTGTATATATATTTGGGCATTGATGAAGGATCAACAATAAAACCTGAACAAATGTGAATAAAACTTAGTAAGGAATACTTTAGAAGACTTAAATTAATTCTGAAAACAGCACTGACATCTAGTTACAAAATCCAAGCTATAAACCAGTTTGCTCTTTCAGTCCTAACTTACAGTTTTGGAGTGATTTAATGGCCCCAAAACATGTTGGATATATTAGACAAGAAAACAAGAAGGATGCTTCATGCTCACCAAATGATTTATAAAAATCATTGTATACCAAGATTAAATATTCCACATTCCAATGGAGGGATGGGTCTCCTTGAAATTGATTACATGTATAGATCTGCAATTGCGGGACTCCACACATATTTGCTCAATTCACAAGTCCTAAATGTAGTGAAAGTTTTAAAACACGAGGAGAATAAATCTAAGATAACTTCTCTGCTTAATTTAGCAGAAGCATTTCGGTGTCAAGCAGGAACAGAAATCAACCAGCAGTAGATAAAAAATCAGGCAGCAGCAACAAAAGAAACAATATAAGACGAGGGACCAGATGAGAAGGCAAGAAATGTGGATAAAGCATAGATATAGTTGCAAGTATAGAAAACTTCTGGAAGAACCTCATGTTGATCAGGAATGAATGCAGAAATGGTTAAGGAGAGACAAATTTAAATCAAGAGATGAAATGCTAATACTGGCGGCCCAAGATAATGGGCTACATACACACTGGTTTACAAAGTCCATTGAACATGTAGGAGAAACAGACACATGTAGGCTTTGTAAAACAGAATTGGAAACAGTCACACACCTCACTACTCGTTGTGACATATTAATGGCAGAAGGACTGTATACCGAAAGGCATAATAATGTGGCAAGACTGTTGCACTGGGGATTGTGCAAACATTATGGCATTGAAGTGACTGAAAAACACTGGAAACATGAGCCACAAAGCATCATAGAAAATGATGAAGTTTTAACACATGGGATCACCCATTACCAACAGTTCAAAAGATAGATGCTAGAAAACTGGATATAGTGGTCCAAGAAAAGAAGACAAAAGTAACATTGATCATTGAAATCACTACACCCAGTGACTACAGTGTCCTGCATACAGAGAGACACAAAGTCATAAAATATCAGGATCTGCAGGCAGAAATGAGAGCAATGTGGAAGAAAGATACCCAGACAGTTCCAATAGTAGTAGGAGTAACGGGTCTTATAAAAAAGAGTTAACAATCTTATTTAGGTAGGCCACCAATACATTAAACTACATACGAATTGCAGAGGGAGTCATTACTGGGCACATTGCGTGTGCTGCAAAGAGCACTTTTGGCTGACATCAAAGATTGAAACAATACTAATTTCATGAACTTTAATCGTACTTTGACTTAGGAATGGGGTCCATTCCTGTCATAGTATTAGAAACCCAAACGATTTGGAGAAATTAAAAAAGTGTGAATACGTGGCTATGCATCCAGTTGTCTGACTCCTTTTTGAAAGTATAGAATATGTTGCATTGATCAATCTCAAATGGAAGCTTGCCCCAGAGAAGGAGTAACCATTATGAGACAACTATAGTGCTCCGCCCTGTTTTGTTTATTTGTCTAAACAAGTTTACATCCCTGGCTCTAGTGTTAGTGGAATGGTTTGATTTGTGAAGGTATAAGAAGTCATGGACTACTGGATCTCAAATGCTAAGAAAGGCAAGGCACTGATTACTCCTAAGGAGTCTGTAGGACACTGAATAAAGAGACAGTGCTTCTGGCTGCTCTAATAGCTCTTGTATTTTAAGTCTGTGATGTCTGTAGTTAGGAACCTCTGGGATCTTTCCATTTGCTTGATATGTCCTTAGTATGATACATCCCAAAAGGGGATTGTATTCGATAATAGTTCTGATCAATGCAGAATGCAGAGAGGTAATAACTTCCTTGGATCTAGATGAAATGCTTTTTGCAATCAGTTGCACAAGGTAAACAGATTCCCCAACTACTGCTGCAACATAATTGTCAAATTTAAGGGAATTATCTAACCAGGTTCCAGTGTTTCTCATCACATATTCATTCTGAAGTGGAGTGTTGTCAATGCAATAAAAATGGATGAAGAGATTGTTTACTAAATGTGGTATCATAGTTTATAGCATTTAGTTTTAATATTTTTTTTTTTTTTTTTTGAAAACCCGTTTGATATATGGATTTCAGTTGGAACTGCTGAGTATGAGTTACCTGAAGAAAATCTGTGGATTGCACAATGTGGATTACATTGACTTTGCATTCAAATTCAAAGTCAAAGTAAATTTTATTGTCATTTAGAACTACACCTAAATGAAATTTCGTGCATCAGCTCAATTCTTGAGATTGCAAAGGAAAGTGAAACAACACATACAAGTAGAGGAATAAGCACTACTAACAAATACAGTACTACTCCCAATACATGCAAGAAAGAGCAGACATTTACCAACACTCATATGCAAAAGGAATGAGAATAATAAAAGAATAGGAATAAGAAAATTATAAGAATAAGAAAAAAATAAGAATAAGAAAATTCCACATTTTTGCAGGTAAGACTAGTCAGACAAATGAGTCTACAGTTTCTGTTGATATTGGTGAGTTCACTTTTGTGAAGTGGCATCACAACAGTTGTGCGCTGTACTTCAGGGACAAAAACAGTGGCTGAACTCAAATTAAACAGGTGTAGGAGGAGTTCCCCTAGGGCTTGTTTTGAACTGATTATCAGGCAACCAGGTATATTATCAGGACCCAGGGATAATGAATTTTTCCTTTTGGAGAGTGCCTTTAGCAAGTATTTTTTGGTTATGGTGGGGGGTTTGAGAGTCTGTAGGATATGTGGGTTTTGTATACTTGTTTTAGGGGTGAAATGTGTACTGAATTTGTTTGCTAGTATGTTGGCTTTCTCTACTGGATCTGAGATAGAGCCATAAGTTCTGAGCAATATTGGTTGTTATTTCATAGTTTCCTAAGGTAGCTCAAGTACATCAAGTGACTTGTGTCTCTGTGCCTTCTGTCCAGTGCTGTGTGCCATCTTTGTTGGATTCATGAAACCTCAGTGAAAGAAACTGGTCATACATCACTGTTTTGATGTGAAATGTTGCAGTTTTGGTGAGTCATCTGTCTATGGTCAGTGTATGACTGTGGCTACCCATCATGGTTAGGATACAGACATGGTCATTCTTCATAATTAAGTATAGCCTTGGTCACCTAGCATAGAAGAGTAGTTACTTAGTCATCCTTCCTAATTACAGTATGGCCTTGGCCTATTATGGTCAGGGTATTGTCCTGGTGATCCATCATGGTTTGAGTATTGCTTTGGTCTACATACAGATATAGAGGTGGGATTGGTCATCCATCACAGCTATTGTATGGTTTTAGTCTACTTACAGGTATAGAGGTGGGATTAAATTGGTATAAAAAAGTAGTCGCAGAACTGTCGTGTATGTCTTATGGCTGTGAAATACATTGTCAGATACCCTGTACTGTTATTTTTTTTCATTTTTTCAAAGTATTTTTTCAAAGTTAGGTAAGTTAAACGTCCTGTACAGTGGACTATTTTCACACAATTTCCACAGTCATAACAGCTTATAATGACACTGGTATATATACATACTTATTTGCTCAGCAGTCTAACTGATTAAAAATAATCATGTTGATAATGGGGATTATCCACCAACATGTCCTCTATTAAAATAAATATTTACAGACTTCCAAAATGTTATTGGTTGTCATGGAATAAGTTCCTAAGATGCAAACAAATGACAAACCACAACCATTACTATTATAAGGATAGTTACATATAGAGTGAAATAGTTGCATATGTTGCTTAGCTGTGGTCCCTAAAGCCACTGCACTTCTATCCCTCTAGAAGTTGATTGCATCTATTTTGTATATTTTGTGGCAAAGCATTCCAGAAACTACCCATAAAGTTGTGACATGCCTTTTCTGTGGTACCTAAGGCAAATGTCTCTCTTGAATTTTAAAATTAAAAGTGAATTTTCCAATAAACAACTGATTTCTAAGCAGAGGGCAATACCCTTAGTTCATCACTTGGAAGATGAAGTTATGGCGCATGAAATTAGCCATATCCTGTTAACATGCTGATATCTATATAATTACAATGCAACAGATGGCAATGGCAGAGTACCTGAACTAGTATCTGCAGCCACAAATACTGGAATAAACTCGATGGTATGAAGACTTGTTGACAGGCAGTGGAATATATATCTACATATAACATATATTTATATCTATATTTATTTATTTGTGTTTGTTTACTGGGATGTATCTATCTAGAGATCTTTCTACAGGTACATGTGTGTATGTAATTTATGCTTATGCATACAAATTTATCTGTCTGTGTATGTATGTGTGCACATACATACACACACACACACACACACACACACACACACACACACGCACGCACGCACGCACACACACACACACACACACACACACACACACACACACACACACACGCACACACGCACACACACACACACACACACACACGCAGACACACACACACACACACACACACACACACACACACACACACACACACACACACACACACAAAGGGCATAAAGATGAAAACTTTAGTTGTCTCTATTCTGGATTGTGATAAATCAAAGGACTTCAAGGGCCCTGAGTCTGGCAGTTGGCATAGAGGGTTATGGCTTTGAGTAGTTCCTTTGGTACATGGCTTGATTCTCTCAACCCTTGTCTACTGTATGACCTTGAGTCACTTAAGCAGACAACACTTAGTTAGCAGCAACTGGGAATTTGGGCTAGGCTCCTGAATTGTCCTCTAGACTGCAAGCCTAATATTTACTGATGACTGCTACTCATATACAAAAAGATATGTAATATAGATGAAATACAGATAATTAGGATAGTAGATATGACCAAATGATGTGTATTTCAAATGTTTACAACATGAGCATTTAATTAAAAATGAAGTGTTGATGGTAAAGAAGAGAAGGTTTAGTGTAAATAAATGAAAAGGTGCTTGCAGTCAGTCAACTGCTAACTTAAGGAATGGCCTTTTGATTAAAAGACAAAAGATAATGCAAACTGACAAGAAGAATGAGTTGATTACATGAGTGTCGGTATTTCCCAACACCAGTCTTTCCCAAACCACTTAGTGATCACCTCCCCACTTTCGCCCAGCACTTTTCCTCCCCTATACAACTATCACATAACTATATAACCATACGGTCCTTGAAAAAAATTGATCCCAATACCTTCTCAAACTTACTAAAAGCCACAAACTTGAGCTCTCTAAAAACTCTCCCCTTGGAAAATGCCATCTCTTACTTCAACACAATACTTATAAACCTTGTACATACCTTTGCCCCTTTGCAAGCAAAGAGAATTAAAAGTAAAACTCCGCCTTGGTTAACTAAGAATACACTAGCCTCCATCCACCTCCACGACAAAGCTTGGAAAAGCTACCAAAAAAATAAAACTCCTACCACCCTTAATGAATACAAAACACTTCAGAACAAAATCAAAAAGCTGATTATAGCAGACCGCAAAGCTTACTTCTTCATACTCCAATCTAGCTACAAAACAAATCCTAAAAAATTCTGGAACAGTATCTCCTCCCTACTTAATCCTGGCAGAACAGAAAACCCCTGCCCCAATCCAAATGCCTCTGACATAGATTTAGCCACCCAATTTAACTCTTTCTTTAACAAATCCATAACCAAATTAACATCATCCTTCACTAATAAACCTACATCCTCCCCTCCACCATTCCCTACCCCTTCTTCCTCATGAGCCCACAACCCCAAATCCCCTCCTTTCTCTATAAAACCCATCCCCTTAACTGCTATAAAAAAACTCCTGCACAACCTGAAGCCATGTTCCCTCCTACTTTCTAAAGATTGCTGCAGACACCATCGCCCTCCCTATCTGCATTCTAATAAATAGATCAGTTCAAGAAGGCCACATATCTGAACTTTGGAAAAAGGCCTTTATTATTCCTCTTCACAAAGGTGGTAACAATAACAGTATTCCAAATTTTTGACCTATTGCCATCCTGTCCCCCATCTCTAAACTTCTTGAAACATGTATTCATCTACTTCTACCCTATCTACTTGATGATCACCAACTAACCCCCACACAACATGGATTTAGACCTGGCCACAGCACCACCACTGTTCTTCTCTCCTTCCTCGAAACTATTAATAAAGCCGTAACTCTGGCTGTATTATTTCTACTCTACTCCTAGATCTCTCAAAGGTCTTCAACACTATCTCTCACAACCTTCTACTAACTAAGCTCTCTAATCTAAACCTATCCCTCTCCTCTCTTACCTGGTTTACTAGTTACCTTTCCCATAGGCAACAAGCAGTAAAATGGAAAAAAAGCCACCTCCCCATTCCTCAGTACCCAAAATGGTGTACCACAGGAGTCCATACTAGGTCCCATCCTTTTCAATAAATGCCTTTCACCATTCAGTCCCTAATACAAAACTCATCCAATATGCAGACGATTCAGCTATCATCTGTTCTACCACTTCCATCCCCATCCTTATAAAACTGACCCAAGATGCCTTCAACACCACAGAAGTGACAGGACAATGGATGTTAGACAACTACCTAGCATTCAGTGCATCCAAAACAAAACCCTTCCAGAAAGACTCTTAAGATCCAACAACCAGAACCTGATTGAACTGCAGAAACCATGCCACCCTCCAAGCAAAAACCTTTTGTCCTTTGCCCTAGCACGCCTTTGGAACTCCCTACTACCACACATCCATACCACCACAAGTCACCCTACCTTCAAAACCATACTCCACTCACATCTAAAATCTTGCTGGGAATGCTCCTTCTCCCATCCCACATAACACCCTTGCTTCTTACCTTCCTCACCCCTCCCCTTTTTCTCCCTTCTCTTTTCTCTCAGTCAATTTATCCCCCATCTCACATCCCCACTAACCCCTAGTGTTCATTGCCCAGCTGTCTTTATAGCAGGAGCAGATATATTTGTAAATATTTGTACATACTTACTTATATATTATACTTACTTTGTTCATTTTTTATACTTAATTGTGGATGATTTTCATTAACTGTATCTCTAAATGCCATGTTTTTATATGTACTACTTTTCTGCTATGTAACTTACAATCTGTTGTTCATGAATATTGTCTGTGTGGAGCTTTTCTCCCCAGGACTCCAATGGACTATCCTGGTAAACCAACTGCAAATAAATAAATAAATAAAATAAATAAATAATAACATGAGTGCATCTATAAATATATACATATATATATATATATATATATATATATATATATATATATATATATATATATATATATACACACACATACATAATCTATTATCATCATCAACCCCCCCATTTTCTTATTTTCTACATGGGGTTGGGATATAGTATCAACTGTTGCCATCTCTTTCAATTCAGTGCTAGTATCCTACCTTGTTCGACAGTCATGCCTAACTGTCCCAGGCCTTCTCTCACACAATTCATCCATCTCTTTGCTGGATGCCTTCATTTTTTCTTGCCTTCTTTCATTGTGTCCCAAATCATCTTCATCAGATTGCTTTTAGCTTTTTTGCACATGTGCCCAAACCACCATAAGCTATTCCCTTTATTTTCTGCAATCGGCTCTACTTTGGTTTCTGCTCTTATGTCCTCATCTCTTCAACTGTCCCACATTGCGCATCCTACTACCATTCTTAGGCACTTCATCTCCATCACCTCTTGTTTCCTCAGCTACCTTTACTGTCCAGGTTTCCATACCATACAGAAGTACTGGTCACACCACTGATTTGTATACCTTATGACATAGCAATCTGAAAACAGCTTCTTTGGCATTCTGCTGTCATACTCTACCCCTGATACTCTATACCATTTGGATGCAGCTCCTCTGATTCTAACTTTGACCTCCTTATTCAGAGCTTCCTTCTCCTCAACCACACCCCCACATACATGAAGCTTGTTAACCTGTTCCACTGTTTTCTCCTCTATTTTAGTTCTCAGCTTCTTCTGATTTCCTCCATTTACTGCCCTTACAACTATCTTATCTGTATTATTTTTCATCCCATTTCAGTTCTGCATTCCATATCCCTATCTTTGGCTGAAGTTCTTTCTCAGTGTCTCCCTGTAATGCCACATGGTTTGCATACAGCAGCGTTGTTGCTCTGCCCCCTCTGACTTGTATATAAATGTAGTCTATCACTCGTATGAACATTGTGGGTTCAGAGATTAACCCTGATGCATACCTACTCCTACTGGGAACCCCTGTGTGAGACCAAAATCTGTTCTTACTTGAGCCATTGGCCCTTATACATAGCCTGCACTAATTCTACCAATGTTTCTGGGACTTCAAACCACCACAGGACTTCCCAAATCAGCTTTCTTTGTCATATGAAATGCCCATTTGGACTCTTTCCTCATCTGTAGCTTCAGATGTAGTGCTCCCTATCATATAGATAGAAAACACAGATCACAGACTGATGGTCATGTTAGGACTAGTCACTTGATTGACTTTAGGTAATTTGGTCATTTGACTAACATTGCCAAACATGGGCATGGGTATTTGTCAGTGATAAATTGGTTGAAGAACAGGCCTACTTCAAACTACAGCAGGGACCCTTGCTAGTGGTGTGCATGTGCCCCTATGAGCCAATGCGTGCCAACAATAAAGCCCAAAAGCCTGGGTCGGTAAGCTACTGGCCAGCTGATGTCCAGCTGCCCAGCTTGGGTTACCTTGGATAGCTCTGTTGAGCGAAAGCTGGACATAAAGCCAATCAACCTGCCAAATATGAACTAAGGATTGCTACACTCAGTATAGGTTCACTGACAGATTACAACCTGGAAATGGATATTATGATGGTAAGGAGGAGGCTGGACACTCTCTGTATCCAGGAGATAAGATGGAAGGGCTGTGCAGCATAGCTACTTGGCTTGGAATCCCGAGTGTACTACGTAGGAGGAGGACAAATCAGGAATAGTGAGGGAGTCTACAAAGCAGGCACAGTTGGTGATGAGTTTAAGAATGCCTATCTACTCATCCAGGTTAGTCTTGAAGAATATGAGGGTATGTCTCTGTGTAATATATAAGGGTAGGTTCATAGGTATATACTAAGCTAACAACCACCAGGGCCTTTATAAGCCTAACCCTGCAATTCAACCCAATTGTGCCCCTATGTATCATGGGCATTTATGGGTAGTTTGTTAGTCAGAAAGCTTCTGGAGGTTATATGGAGGGAGGTATGTTAGTTTGGGTGTTACTGTCTGCCTCTGTCTATAAAAGACATGCAGGACAGACCCAGGGTGATTTTCCAATTTTCCATCCATTGGTCAAGGTTGCAGTTAAGTAGGGTTAGGGATGGAATCTGCTTCACTTGGATGGTTAGCTGTTCAACATCTTAGATCCAGAAATCTGGACAAAGCCTTACATAAAAGTGGGAAAAAAGGACCCAAAATAGGGAAATGTTTAAATATTGCTATTACAAACTTAGAAAGTTGATAGAAAAACAGATTTTGCACTAACATGTATTTTCTGAAGGGTATGAAGTCTGATACTCAAATGTCTGTCATTATTTTCAAACTTCAGTCTTTAAGGAGTTGCTCCTAATTTGCCAGAAAACCATGATTTATGAAAAATACGGATTAAAAATATGAAGTAAAAATCTGGACATTCTGTGAAAATCAGTACAGTTGAGAGGTTCTACACCATGGGGATCCTCTGAGACACATATCTATCCTGCCAACATGTTTTATTTATATCACAAGCAAAATTTAAATCCTTGGATTGAATGGTTCTGATGCTGTTCACTTTGTGGATGTGCACAATGGCCATGAGAGGTGGATCAGAGGATGACTTATGTGCTCGGCATAGATTGCTTGTCAGTAACCTGTAGAAAACAGAGTACTGAGATATGGCTTTAAGGCAGTCGATATAAGACAATGTTTTTATATGCTGGATTCTCCTGGCAAGGAACCTTTGGGCATTCTGACTGTTGCATAGGTCTGGTCAGGTACATGTCAAAGAGGACATTGTATTCAGTGATAGGTCTGATAATCGCCAAATAAAGTAGCACTATGGCTTTCTTGGACCTGAATGCCATGACCTTACATATAAGCTGGGGTGACATAGAATGATTTTCTTACTACCTTGGTCACATGTTGGTCAAAGGCCAGATTACTGTATACATATGTTCCCAGATCCCTGACAACTGGGACAACTCTTAGAGATGACTTATCAATGGAGTAATTAGCCTGGGTGGCAATTTTCCCAAAAGGCATTATTATGTATTTCTTGGCATTGAGCTTCAATGATAGATTTTATGTATCTATCCTTCTAGTGTGTTCTGCTTAGAGGTTGGTTGGTATTTAAAGCCTTAGTTCTAGTGTTAGTGGAGCTGTTTATTTTGCTTAGCTGTAAGTCATCAAAGAAAACCGAATCCTTCACTGAGCATAATGTAAGATATTGATCTAAACAAAAGACTCTGTAAGAAACTAATTATAAAGATAGGCCTTCAAACCTGTCTTGGTAGCTGAAGGTCTTTAGACCAATCATCTTTATAAGACTCTGTAAGAAACTAATTATAAAGATAGGGCTTCAAACCTGTCTTGGTAGCTGAAGATCTTTAGACCAATCATCTTTTTGTTTATGATGCACCAGGCCCTTTCTAGCATGTTTGAAATGTCAGGACAGATGCATACTAAGGGTGGCATTATACTCTATAACTGGCCTAATTAGACCATACTACAGTGAAACAATAACTTCCTTTCACTTGGGTATCAGTTGTGCTAAATGGAATGATTTCCTAACTACTAATGCTACATGGCATTCAAAAGGGAGTTGCAAGCCATTAAAATATATTTCATATTTGTTCACTTTGGGTGGTCTCCTGAGAAGGGCATCATATCCATATGAAAATGGCAATATGGTCTACCATAGTTTTATAACACAGTGCACCTTGCAGTTGATCAAAGATATGTTTATCATTTTCTCCCTATGTTCCCTGTCATATTATGGCATACCTTTTATTCATCATTCCCCAATGTGTTGTCTTTTGCTCTGTCTAAAATTACAAATTTTCCTATTTTTATATTAAAATTGTGTTATATGACTAGGTTATAGCAGAAGCAGAGGCAGAGGGGGGAAACTACTTGACATCATACATTTTTTTAAATAGTTTTTAAATCCCTGATGTCTGCCAGCCATCAGCTTTCTGTGCTCTACATACTCATCTGTACCATGCTGGGTGACAGCTGTTCTCAGCCTACTCATTTTCATGATGAAAGAGCAGATCACACAAACCATGGTCCAAACATCTATCAGGGCTTTTATGGAACCATTGACCTCCACTGTGTGAGAGACAAGTGACCTATAACACTGTATCACTGCTAGAGCCATTAATCCTTTCTCATGCACATTCATATGCATCTACAATGAGGGATTCCACTTTTGGAGCTTGGTGGCTGAACATCCATCCCTTGGCCATCTTTGCTTTAGTGTCCATCTGTCTGTCCATCCCAAAAATAGGTATTCCCACCATCCCTACCCCAACTCTGGCAAACACCCATGTTGCTAATCAAACTCTAATCACCTGTGCTATGGTCAGCAGAGAAAATGATCAAGTGGGCAAAAAGATGGATAAATTGGCAGGGCACAGAGTGCAGCATTATGTTGGAATGTGCTGCCAAAAGAAAATAAAACCAGCAGTGAAGTATAATAATGGTTGGCCCTAACATCTGTTCTCTTCACTGTATTTTGCAATGATGTCACACAAGGTGCAGAATACAATGTTAGCCTCCTTACAGGTGATATAAAATAGGTACAGCAGTAGGGAATAGCGGGAACAGTCGAGACTTAACAAAGCTATCTGCATGCATCAACAGATAGCAGCTGAGCCTTGGTATTAAGAAATGTAAAATGCTACGTGTGGGAAGCAATACTGCTGGGATGTATATGCATTAGGGGAGTGCAATGTAGAGCCACAGAACAAGGAAAAAGAAAAAAAAAAGAATATCTCAAAATGGCCACAGTCAAAACCATGAGGATTTTGATTGCATCTTTGGCGGTATAGGCTCAGAAACAAAAAAGTAATTAGGTTGCTGTATGATGACTGGTAAGGACTCAGATGGAATGCTTCAGTTTTCAAGACTATATAGGAGATTGTGAAATAAATATTATATGGAAGGTACATAGGAAGGTCATTAGGATGGTAAAAGAAATGTAATGAAAATTTTATGAGATGATATAAAAGCTGTGGACTCCTCTTCCGAGATGACAGAAGAGTAAAGATGGAGGATATCATCTATGCCTGTGAAGGCTGCCAGTAAATAATTCTATGTCATTGTAAATATTAATATGATCCACAGGCTTGTTTTTACAAATGTAAGAAAACTAAATGTAAGAAAACTGTGTTTGTTCTGAGCTTCAAAAATGTAACCGCAGTGCACCCTGCTGGAAGAAAACTGATAAGTAAAGCATTATATGAATGATCTCAAGCTTGGAGACAGGATGCCTGGGCTGGAAATTCATTGTATTGTTTTAAGGCAAGAGATAATTACTAGGTTTTACATCTAAAATGTCTTTTATTGCTGTGGTTTCCTGACAGGTGCAGCTTACAAAGAAATGTAAATTTTGAGTTTCTTTTAGCCTGTGATCTAAAGGAGAAGTGATAAAAATGATGTAATCTGAGATGAGTCAGCAGTACTGTGTATTATCAATTTAAGACTTTCTCAGAGAGAAAGACTGAGCATTTTGTATCTTGTCTTGGATCTGAAAACATTCCACTCACCAGCACTTGCTTTGGTCTGTATGTAAGTAGTACTTGAACAATAATTTATCTTAGAGATAGATAGAATATAGCCAGATGAGTCTAGCTGTTTTCTATATTTATGTCAGACTATCCTACAGTATTGTTTTAAAGCATTTATCTGTGATTTCTGAACTCTTTATTGTCATTGTGTTGAATGAATAAGTATTGTCTGAGTTTTTATTACTTATTATTAAATATTTTTAAACTTTTTTAACTGTGGCTGTTTTGTGCAGAGATAATTTAAGCTCTAGAGTACTTGCATGTATTTAGTGATACCGTACAAAGCCACTCCAATCACCTAGCTGTTTGCCACACTTACTAATTGGATACTAATATTGCACAGTAAAATTGGACACCCTTTGGTAAGGGCCTTTATTAGTAGCTGATAAATAGTGGTTGGTGGCAGTGATTTCTACCTTATAGTCTGGATAGAAGGGGGGCATAGCTGCAGAACCTGTGCCAGCCTTCCCCAGGAGTGTCTTTGTGTTTGTATATAACCCATATCTCAAAGTGTGTGTGTGTGTGTGTGTGTGTGTGTGTGTGTGTGTGTGTGTGTGTGTGTGTGTGTGTGTGTGTGTGTGTGAGCTACTTAGGCAGGGACATGAAGCACTGGACAGAGAGGGTGTTAGAGGTTTTAGCTTGACCACTAGGCTGAGATCTGGACCCTGTAGCTGTGCTAGTGGGGAGTCTTATTGGGGATCTGGACAGAAAGGGAGAAACCAGCCTTAGATTGACTGTGATCTCTGTGTGCTCTTAAGTGAAATTGTACTTTACTGTGTGTGTCCTTGTTATCCTCCCAATGTGGACGCCCCCTCACTGGTGCTACTGGTGAGGATTGAGGCTCCTTGATTACTCAGCCAGAGCATGGGTGTCACATATCAATTATTTGGCAGTGGTGGAATATCCACATCAAATATTAATTGTTTGAGTGTGGTGAGTTAGCCACATCACATACTATTTGGCTTGTAGTGATGTGGACATTGAATTCCTGTAGCTTGTGTACAGAGATCACTGAAGGTGTTTTTTTACTTTAAATCAGCCATGCAGTGAACATTCAGAGATCAGATTGCAATTGTTTTATTTATTTTCTTAGCTTAGTAAGTCAGGGAGAGCAGTCAAGCATGTCAGCAGAGGAGTATGGCAAGCTGACAAGGAGCCAGTTGGCTGAGATGTGCCAGGCTAAAGGACTGGTGCATGGAAACCTGACTAAAGCAGACATGATTGCAGCTTTCCTCACAGCTGCATCAGAAAATAGCAACCAGGAAGATGATCAGACTGGCCATGGAGATGTACAACACTCAGAGAATGGACAGCTCAACCTTTTTACAGAGGGCTTAAAAATCCATCTGGAGTTAAAGAGACTTTAGTTGGAGGCCAGGCATTTGGAAATAGAAGCTGAGGAGAAGGAGAGGCAGAGGCAACATGAAAAGGAGATGCTGACTCTTCACCAGATTCATGGAGGTAATGGGGAAGGGAGTAACCAGACCCTAGAAGCACAAAAGATCAGTAAATTCCTTCCACAATTTACAAAGGGGGATAATTTTTATAGCTTCATTCATATGTTTTAGAGGGTATGTAAACAGTATGATGTTGACCAAAGGCTCTGGGTATGGTTCCTGACCCCTTACTCCATGGTAAAGCTGTACCTATGCTGTCTAAACTATCTGATCATGATTTTTTTATTATACTGCTGTTAAGAATTGTTTGCTAGATTTTTTTAAGCTAACACCTGAAGCTTATAGGAAAAAGTTTTGTGAGCATAGACGCAAGGCAGATGAAAGTGTGTGTGTGTAAATATGTTGCTGAAATGACCACTTATTTTCATAGGTGGGTGAGTGGATGTCAGGTAACCACTTCTGAAGGGCTGGCAGACCTTTTGGTGAGGAAATAAGCCCTTAGCACTTTGCCTGAGGACGAGGATCTGGTTAGCTAATAGACAATGTGCTACTTCAGATGACTTGGGGAAGATGGGAGACCTATACCTAGCAAGAAGGACATCCCTGCACAGGAAAGGGACACTCAGTGTTGATCATGGGTCTAAGGGAACCCATGGTTGGCAGCTAAGACTGCCCCAACAGAATCTGCCAGTAGCAGAAGCCACTAGTCCAGGTGCACATCCAGGACCTAGGGTTAAATGTTTTAAATGAAACCAGTGGGGCCATGTGGCATATAGATGTCCAAAGAGGCAAGAGGCAGAAAAAAGGTGAGAGAAGCAGTAAGTGGGAATGACAAAATGCCAGTAGTAGGTTGTCTAGGCAACAGGGGTACCAAACTACCATCCTGCAGATATCCTGATAGTGAAGGATTTTGATGAGTCAGTACCATGTGTTAATGCAGTTACACACAGTCAGGCTTGGAGACAAGCATGTGAGTCTGGTAGCATGGGGGAGAGCCAGACAGACCACACTCTTGCATCCAGGATTAGTGAGTTGGTTACTTCATGGAGGGAGCTACCCTGTAACAGTGAGACTGAAGGTGAGCAACAGCTGTTTATGGGTACTGATGTTCCCTTGGACAGAGTGACAGCAAGGGCAAAGGTGAGTAGTAGTACCCAGGCTGACAGTGAGGCACAGCTGTCAGAGGATACCAGACTTCCTGTGGAAGTGGAGCTAGGAAGGCTTACAAAGAGAGAGTTGAGACAGACTCAGCTCTCAGACTGTACATTACAAGGCTTGAGGCAGGTAACTAGTAAGGCACCTGTTACTGTACAGAGAGTGGAACCCTGAGGTAGGGCTAGAAGGTGAGAGAATACAGCAGTTGGTAGTTCTCAGAGCCTACCATCTGGCACTTCTAGCCATTGCCCATGATATTCCCTTTGCAGATCATATGGGCATAAAACGTACAAAGAGACATATTATGCAGAACTTCTATTGGCCTGGAATTTCCAGAGATGTAACAGAGTACTGGAGGACCTGTGAGCACTGCCAAAAGGTAGGCAAGGCAGGAGACAAGGTGAAAGCTCCTTTGATGCTTTTGCCTGTAACTGAGGAGCCATTTCAGAAGGTAGCTATGGATATTTTGGGGCCTCTGAGTACCCCAAGTTCCACAGGAAAAAAAGTATATCCTAGTGGTAGTAGATTGTGCTACAAAATACCCTGAGGCAGTGACTTTGTCCTCCATTAAGGCAGAAAAGATGGCAAATGCTTTGTTAGAGATTTTCAGCAGGGTAGGTTTCCCAAATGAAATACTGACTGACAGAGGTGCCAATTTCATGTCAGACCTGCACGCTTGTCTGTGGAAGTACTGTGGGGTGAAGCACCTGAAGACCACCCCCTACCATCCCTAGATTAATAGGCTTGTTGAGAGGTTAAATGGTACAATCAAGTCCAAGCTACGAGCATTTGCAGACCAGTTTAAGAGGGAGTGGGACAAATATTTTCCCCATCTGTTGTTTGCTTACAGAGAGGTTCCCCAGGAATCCACTGGTTTTTCACCCTTTGAGTTGTTGTATGGGCATAGGGTGAGGGAGCCTCTGGACTTAATTTGTGATGAGTGGGAGGGTGAGTGTGAATATCACAAGGATTCTGTTGTGGAATATGTCCTAAACCTCAGGACAAGGCTCGGGGAACTCATGGCTTGGCCCAGGAGAACCTGGAAGGAGCCCAACTGCAAAACAAGGTCTGGTATGGCAGGAATGCTCAAGCTAGAGTATGCTGTAGGGCAACAGGTAATGGTTCTCATTCCTGTCAGACATAAAAGCTGCAAGCAGCTTGGGAAGGACCCTACAAGGTGGTAAGAAAGGTAAGTGATGTTAACTACATGGTAGAACTGCTAGGCAGGAGGCAGGGACACAAACTGTACCATGTTAACATGATGAAACCATACCATGAAAGAAAGGCCCTTGTGCTGAGTATTTGCAGTGGATGGCAGGAGGAGTCTGAGGGAGATCTGATGACTGATCTTCTCAGTGAGACTCGGACTGACACCTCAGTGGAAGGGGTAGCAATGTCTCAGCAGCTATCTCTTACCCAGGTTCAAGAAAGCCAAGCAGTGTTACAGGAGTTTGGGAACATGTTTAATGGGAAACCAGCATGCACCCACCTGGTGCAACACCAGGTGGATACAGTACCCCAAAGGCCTATTAGGCAGGTCCCTTATAGGGTGCCTGAAAGAGTCAAACAGACTCTGAGGGAGGAAATGTTGGAACTAGGGGTAATTCAAGAGTCCAACAGTCCCTGGGCCTTCCCAATGATGCTGATGCCAATGAAGGATGGCAGCACCAGGTTCTGTGTGGACTACAGGAAACTAAATAGTCACACAGATGCTTACCCCATGCCTAGGACAGATGAAGCCCTAGAGCAGCTGGGTGGGGATAAGTATCTTACCACCATTGATCTTAGCAAGGGTTACTGGCAGATGCCCTTGACTCCCAGTGCTAGAGAGAGGTCAACCTTTGTGACTCCTTTTGGCTTGTATGAGTTCACAGAGATGCCCTTTGGAATGAAAAATGCCCCAGTGACTTTCCAGAGGCTGGCAGATCATATCTTAGCAGGAGCAGGAGGCTTTACCCTTGCTTACCTAGATGATATTGCTATCTACAGCCATTCCTGGCAAGAGCACCTTCAGCATATAAGGGAGGTGCTGGGCAGACTACAGAGGGCAGGGTTGACCATTAAGCACAGCAAATGTCAGGTGGGTATGGCAAAGGTCTCCTACCTGGGACATAGAGTATGGAGTGGTAAGATCAGCCAGAACCTGCCAAAGTAAAAGCCATTCAATCATTGTTTGCGCCTGTTACCAAAAAGCAAGTGAGGGCATTCTTAGGGACAGCAGGGTACTACAGAAAGTTCGTCCACAGTTATAGTACCATACCTGCTCCCCTCATAGACCTGACAAGGAAAAACAGGTCAGATAAGGTAGTGTGGACCACAGCATGTGTGCAGACATTCCAGAAGCTTAAAGAGCCTTTGGGAGGACCCCCTGTGCTAGCCAGTCTAGATTACAGCAAAGAATTTGTTGTGCAGACGGATGCTTCAAACCATGGGTCAGACGGAGAAGAACACCCAGTGGTTTATCTCAGTCATAGACTCTAACCCAAGGAGGAATGCTATGCAGCTGTAAAAAAGGAATGTCTAGCCATAGTGTGGGCACTGCAGAAACATCAGCCTTATCTGTATTGAAGGAAATTCACTGTAGTTACAGATCACAGTCCCCTAACATGGTTACATCGAGCCAGCCAGTAAAATACCAAGTTGCTAAGATGGAGCCTAGGGATGCAAGCATATGATATGTCAGTGCAGCACTGCAGTGGGATTAGCAATGCCAACGCAGATGGGCTCTCAAGACAGGGAATGGGGTAGGGTATACTCAGATACACCTAGCCCTCTCAAGGAACATTTCTCAAGGCTCACTTGAAAAACTAGCTTGAGTTCTCCGAGGGGGGATATCTGAAGGCTGCCAGCCTAACTAGATAGAATTTTGTAAATAATTCTATGTCATTGTAAATAATATCATCCACAGGATTGTTTTTACAAATGTAAGAAAACTAAATGTAAGAAAACTGTGTATGTTCTGAACTTCAAAAATGTAACCACAGTGCACCCTGCTGGAACAAAGCTGATAAGTAAAGCATTGTATGACTATTTGATCTCAAGCTCATTACAGGATGTCTGGGCTGGAAATTTGTTCTATTGTTTTAACTCATTCACTCCAGTGGAGCTCAGGAACTTTGCACTTGCTTAAGTTTGCCTAAGCCTTTTGACAGAAACAAATTATGATCTCACATTTCAAACAAATACTCGTATCTCTGGAACCATAGGGATTATGAAAGAAGTATAAATGACAAACTCTTCAGCACAAGCTATTTTTATAGTGGTTGTATTCTTTAGGATCTAGGTCTTAAACTGATTTTTATAAGTCACAGTAAATACTGTAAATATTACATTTGTAATATTTTGTAAGCAACTTACAATTTCTCAGCAACCACTCAAGTTACACATATGCTGTCAGCAGCTTTTTATTCATCTAGTTGAAAGCTTTCATATGAGCCTAAGGAGTTCTGTCTGTGTTTCTTGGTTGTTGAGATATTTAGTCAAATGTGAAAATGATATCTGTATAAATTAATATCATAAAAACAACAGTTAATATCTATTTACCTGCACTAGACAGATGTCAAATATTAATGCATTGAGTTTGTCATTGTGTAAGC
Organism: Protopterus annectens; assembly: GCF_019279795.1. Classification (NCBI taxonomy): domain Eukaryota; kingdom Metazoa; phylum Chordata; order Ceratodontiformes; family Protopteridae; genus Protopterus; species Protopterus annectens. The sequence continues at coordinate 758,191,714 of NC_056726.1, read as the reverse complement.
TTTAAGATAAAATATTTTAAAACATTGTACATAGCATGGTTTTAGAATTATTGATGTCTAGAGGCGTCAGTAGGAGTTAACTGCAGATGCACCTGGAGGCATCACTCGGATGTAATGAGTTAAGGCAAGAGATAATTACTAGGTTTTACATCTAAAATGTCTTTTATTGCTGTGGTTTCCTGACAGGTATAGATTACAAAGAAATGTAAATTTTGAGTTTCTGTTAACCTGGGAACTAAAGGAAAAGTGATAAAAATGATGTAATCTGAGATGAGTCAGCATTACTATGTATTATCAATTTAAGACTTTCTCAGAGAGAAAAGTTGAGCATTTTGTATCTTGTCTTGGATCTGAAAACATTCCACTCACCAGCACTTGCTTTGCTCTGTATGTAGGTAGTATTTAGAACAGTGATTTCTCTTAGAGATACATAGAATATAGCCAGATTAGTCTAGCTGTTTTCTATATTTATGTCAGACTATCCTACAGTATTGTTTTAAAGATTTATCTGTGATTTCTGAACTTTTTATTGTCATTGTGTTGAATGAATAAGTATTGTCTGGTGTTTTTATTATGTATTATTAAATATTTTAAGCCATTCAACTGTGGCTGTTTTGTGCAGAGATAATTTGAGCTCTAGAGTATTTGCATGTATTTGGTGATACTGTATAAAGCCACTGCAATTGTCTAGCTGTTTGTCACACTTACTAATTGGATACTAATATTGCACAATAAAATTGGACACTCTTTGGTAAGGGCCTTTATTAGTAGCTGATAAATAGTGGTTGGTGGCAGTGATTTCTACCTCATAGTCTGGAGAAAAGGGGGCATAGCTGGAGAACCTGTGCCAGCCTTCCCCAGGAGTCTCTGTATGTTTGCATATAACTCATATTTCAAGTGTGTGTGTGTGTGTGTGTGTGTGTGTGTGTGTGTGTGTGTGTGTGTGTGTGTGTGTGTGTGTGTGTGTGTGCGTGTGTGTGTGTGTGTGAGCTACTTGGGCAGGGACATGAAGCAGTGGTTGGACAGATAGGGTGCTGAAGGTTTTAGCTTGACCACTAGGCTGAGATCTGGACCCTATAGCTGTGCCAGTGGGGAGTCTTACTGGGGATCTGGAGAGAAAGGGAGAAACCAGCCCTAGACTGACTGTGATCTCTGTGTACTCTTAAGGGAAATTGTACTTTACTGTATGTGTACTTGTTATCCTCCCAATGTGGACACCCCTCACTGGTGATAGTGGTGAGGATTCAGGCTCCCTGATTACTGGGCCAGTGCACAGGTGTCACAGTGTCCACAAAGCTATTTACTGAAATTGAGAAAGGAACTGAAATGAAGACAATGAACATGGTGTAAGAGAAGTCATGAGACTGATGGGTCAAACTTTGGCCTAAATTTGAGAAAGTATTATTTCACTAAAAGTTATTTGACAAAAGATGTGGCTTCCCAGACTGTGTGATATATTACACAGTAAATATGCTACTTTACCAAGAGGCTTTATAACCTCACAAAAATGCATAATAAGAGCAATGATGAGTTAGCCATCAAAAATCAGTAATCTTTTAATATTTTGAAGGCATACATGTAGACTTGAGAATTTAATAAAAAATGATCAGTGGTGTGCAGCAAAGAAGCAGATTAGATACTGCAATACAGGACAGGGAGGGAAAAGAACCAATGACAGTTGGTTTGCCCTTCTTTAGGGAAACAGTGAGAGACTCTTTAGTGGGCTGTATACCACCCAGTACAGACTGAAAAATGGTGACAAACTGCCTGAATGAGCATAGGGGCAGAACCGTCAGGGTTCAGTGCAGAGCTCATATAGAAAAGACAAGAGTTGGATAAGCATTGGGCCGTTACACATACTACCTTAAAATATCATAATTAGTGATTAAGGTATAAAAAATAAAAATACTACTCTGCTAAGGTAATGATGATGATCCCCTCTCTTCAGCCTTCATCCAGTACTGGAAATCAATGTTGTAATGGGCAGCTGAAGAAGTGGTCTTGTCACTTGATGTTTGGATAGGGTTAACAAATATAAAATTAGTAACAAATCAGCAACCAACGCAAACAGACAAACTACAGGAAAATGGCATATTTAAAACACAATTAATTTCACTACCTAATCAGTGACTATGAGCACCCCTTCTCTCAAAAAATGTAAATTATTTTAGATAGATGTTAAATCTCCAATTATTCCATGAGAAAGCATTCCAGCCACCTATATATTTAAAGATTTAACGTGCCACCACTGACATTATTTATTTTATTTATTTATTTAACATTTGTTGACCGGGAAAGTCCGACTAGGTTCCACAGAGCCTGTTTTCAGCGGAGGCCCGGGGAGAAATGCTCCAGATGCATGTCTTTGGAATGTGGGAGAAAACCGGAGTACCCGGAGGAAACCCACGCAAACACAGTGAGAACATGCAAACTCCACACAGAAGGCACCCCCAGCCGAGAATCGAACCAGAGAACCTCTTGCTGTGAGGTGACAACGTTAACCGCTGCACCACTGTGCCGACATACTGGTGTGTTCTCTAGCATGTGAGAAAACTAAAACCAATAATTTAAATTATTTTTTTTTTTTCATTTGTCTTTATCAACCAGGAAAACCAAACTGGGCAAAACCCATTTTCAGTGGATGCCCAGTTAGAAAATCAGATACATTTAAAATAATAGTGTCAAAACAAAATTATTTCAAGGAAAAATTACACACGTAGCTGTTAAGACATCTAGATACAAACAGCTAATTGTTCTGTAGTGAAAATATACAAAGATAACGTAGGTATATCTTCTGTGTTGACATTATATATTTCAAGTATAAAACATTTAACCTAGTAAATACCTATGAACCTATTTAGTACGCAGACACTTCATGCACAATATATGTGACAAGCAGGCATTACATGTGACTTATAAGACATGGGTAAGGAGGGTTACAGTACAGATGTTAGGAATAAGTAAAATTGAGGTAAGGAGTATGAAACATTAGTCAGTAGGTAGATAGTAGCTAAAGCTAGGACAGGGAGACAGGCATCATATTATAGCTAATGAGTCAAGTGCACTGGGGATGACAATACTAGTGGACATACTGACAAAGAAACTAGTAATAAGACAGTGGTACTGAGTATTTGACGAAAATGGATAAAGTGGGAAACGCAAAAAAAACTGAAATGTAAAGTGGGGATTTACATAGGAAGGAAATTAAGGAAGAGTAATAGAAAGGTTTGTTTTGTAGAAAGGTATAGAGGTTAGATAGAAAATAAAGACTGCTTGTTAGGCATTTATAAGGGTAACTCAGGTGTTCAAACCAAGCCATTGGTTTTGTGTGCTGTTTCAAGCATAAGCATAGGGGACTTTGTTGGACTGGAACCACATCAAATATAACCGTACATTGCAGCAACATAAATTGTGACAACATTGTATTTATTGTTGTTTACATATGTGTTTGTAATTGGTAATTCCTGTGCACTAGCTCTTTGTAATACTGCTATGAATGTCACCCAAAAATATTAATTTCTTTTACAGTAACCTTGTTTTATTTATGTTGCCTATTTTATTAATTTTGTTTGATAGATTGTGCTTATTTATATTTGTAAACTGTTTTGTATAATGTAATAAACTTTTAATGATCCTTTGCCTTGTAATTAGACTGAAGCTGAAAAATAAAAAAAAAATTGTCAGTTCAATGAAATGGTAAAGAGCTGCAAAATATGAGCTCTCTCAAAGGGGAATTCTTGCTGGCTTGATTGTTTATTTTTTAGATTTTTTTACCCTTTTCTTACCCCTCTATATTTTGAATTACAGTGTGTTAGTGTCTTATGATGTCTGCACATACTGTGCTATACGTGCATGCTTGTACCTTAATGACTTATGAGTGGAAATGACTGTTGTTTGGTTTCAAGAAATACAATATATATTTAGTAGCAAGGCTTCAAGATGTAAGAGGGTTGGAGATGCTATTCAGTACCTTCAAAAAGACATAGCTGTGAATGTTCTTCAGAGAAACCATATATCTGTGCTGGAAATGGAGCTGATGGTATTGCAGTTGTAATGATGTGCTAATAGGCTGGATTTGTATTATAGTAAAACACTCATCACAAAGTATTGATTTTAGGTATTGCTTGGGTGCATCCTGTGAGGAAAACAATTATTAATTGTCTTCTTTTTTTGGATTGGTTGGATGTGAAGTTGCATATGTTTTCAGGAGGTGATGAATTTTTTTAGTTTCTACGTAATTCAATTCAGTTATAAATTCACAGTAAAGATGAAAGGCTAGAAGAGAGGCTAGTACATTGTTGTTATTATTATTATTATTAGTTTAACATTGTTATTTTATGTGGCTGGTGACAGTGAGCGTCTGAATAAAACTTAAGAGGTTTTATAAAAGGTGGATATAGGAATATTGGTTCTGTTGTGGTTTTGCTGGACAGGCAGTAGGTATATTTTGTGAAGGTTATATGGAAATGCAGACAGTTCTGGATTGCACATAAGATGCTTATACCACACGACTGGACATTACAGGTAAGTGCATTTTTTATGTTAGGGACTTATTTAAACTGACAACTTACATGTGATGTAACTGCTGGAGGACCAGATAAGTAGTGTGTATGTATGGATTCACTTTAGTAAATCGAAAGGCCATAACATTGAAATTCAAAACACTGAGACCAAAATCTTGAAAATTCAAAACACTGGCTTCCTGAGACAGTGTATCAGCTGCCTCATGTACACGGACAACCATCT